>NC_092721.1:203712518-203717518 GCF_047496885.1 Scyliorhinus torazame | reverse complement strand
CCACAGAGAGAGAGAGGGCCACAGAGAGAGAGAGGGCCACAGAGAGAGAGAGGGGCCACAGAGAGAGAGAGGGCCACAGAGAGAGAGAGGGCCACAGAGAGAGAGGGCCACAGAGAGAGAGAGGGCCACAGAGAGAAGAGAGGGCCACAGAGAGAGAGAGGGCCACAGAGAGAGAGAGGGCCACAGAGAGAGCGAGGGCCACAGAGAGAGAGAGGGCCACAGAGAGAGAGAGAGGCACAGAGAGAGAGAGAGGCACAGAGAGAGAGGGGGCACAGAGAGAGAGAGAGAGAGAGAGAGGTGCACAGAGAGAGATAGAGGGGGGGCACAGAGAGAGATAGAGAGGGGCACAGAGAGGGAGAGGCAAAAAGAGAGAGGCACAGAGAGAAAGCGAGAGGCGCAGAGAGAATGAGAGGGCAGAGAGAGCGAGAGGCACAGAGAGAGAGGAGCACAGAGAGAGAGAGAGAGAGAGGCACAGAGAGAGAGAGGCAGAGAGAGAGAGAGGCAGAGAGAGAGAGAGGCAGAGAGAGAGAGGAGGCAGAGCGAGAGAGAGAGAGAGGCAGAGAGAGAGGGGCACAGAGAGGCACAGTGAGAGAGAGGCACAGTGAGAGAGAGGCACAGTGAGAGAGAGGCACAGAGAGAGAGAGAGGAGCACAGAGAGAGAGAGGCACAGAGAGAGAGAGAGGCAGAGAGAGAGAGAGAGGGGCACACAGAGAGAGAGAGAGAGGCACAGAGAGAGAGAGGGGGGCACAGGAGAGAGAGAGGGGCACAGAGAGAGAGAGAGGGGCACAGAGAGAGAGAGAGAGCACAGAGAGAGAGAGGGGCACAGAGAGAGAGAGGCACAGAGCGAGAGAGGCACAGAGAGAGAGGGGCACAGAGAGAGAGAGGCACAGAGAGAGAGAGGCACAGAGAGAGAGGGGCACAGAGAGAGAGAGAGAGGCACAGAGCGAGAGAGAGAGGCACAGAAGCGAGAGAGGCACAGAGAGAGAGGGCACAGAGAGAGAGAGGCACAGAGAGAGAGGGGCACAGAGAGAGGAGAGAGAGAGAGAGAGAGGAGCAGAGATTGAGAGAGAGAGATTGGAGCACAGAGAGAGAGAGAGAGGGGCACAGAGAGAGAGAGAGGCACAGTGAGAGAGAGAGAGGAGCACAGAGAGAGAGAGAGGCACAGAGAGAGAGAGAGAGCGGGGCACAGAGAGAGATAGAGGGAGGCACAGTGAGAGAGAGGCACAGAGAGAGAGAGAGGCACAGAGAGAGAGAGAGGCACAGAGAGAGAGGGAGGCACAGAGAGAGAGAGAGGCACAGAGAGAGAGAGAGGCACAGAGAGAGAGAGAGAGGCACAGAGAGAGAGGGAGGCACAGAGAGAAAGGGAGGCACAGAGAGAGAGAGGGGGCATAGAGAGAGAGGGGGCACAGAGAGAGAGAGAGAGAGAGAGAGGGGGCACAGAGAGATTGAGGGGACACAGAGAGAGATAGAGAGAGGCACAGAGAGAGAGAGGCACAGAGAGAGAGAGAGGTCACAGAGAGAGAGAGAGGCACAGAGAGAGAGAGGCAGAGAGAGAGAGGGCACAGAGAGAGAGAGAGGGGCACAGAGAGAGAGAGAGAGGGGCACAGAGAGAGAGAGAGAGGGGCACAGAGAGAGAGAGAGAGAGGGGCACAGAGAGAGAGAGAGAGGGGCACAGAGAGAGAGGAGAGAGGGGCACAGAGAGAGAGAGAGAGAGGGGCACAGAGAGAGAGAGAAAGAGGGACAAGAGAGAGGCACAGAGAGAGAGAGAGAGAGAGAGGGGCACAGAGAGAGAGAGGGCACAGAGAGAGAGAGGGGGCACAGAGAGAGAGAGAGGCACAGAGAGAGAGAGAGAGAAGAGGCAGAGAGAGAGAGAGAGGGGCAGAGAGAGAGAGAGAGGGGGGGCACAGAGAGAGAGAGAGGGCACAGAGAGAGAGAGGAGCACAGAGAGAGAGAGAGAGAGGCAGAGAGAGATAACATAGAACATAGAACATAGAAAATACAGCACAGAACAGGCCCTTCGGCCACACGATGTTGTGCCGAACCTTTGTCCTAGATTTATCATAGATTATCATTGAATTTACAGTGCAGAAGGACGCCATTTGGCTCTTTGAGTCTGCACTGGCTCTTGGAAAGAGCACCCTACCCAAACTCAACATCTCCACCCAACACCAAGGGCAATTTGGACATTAAGGGCAATTTATCATTGGCCCATTCACCTAACCCGCACATCTTTGGACAGTGGGAGGAAAACCGGAGCACCCGGAGGAAACCCACGCAGACACCGGGAGGACAGTGCAGACTCCGCACAGACAGTGACCCAAGCCGGATTCGAACCTGGGACCCTGGAGCTGTGAAGCAATTGTGCTATCCACAATGCTACCGTGCTGCCCTTGAGAACAAATAAATCTACACTATATCATTTTACCGTAATCCATGTACCTATCCAATAGCTGCTTGAAGGTCCCTAATGTTTCCGACTCAACTACTTCCACAGGCAGTGCATTCCATGCCCCCACTACTCTCTGGGTAAAGAACCTACCTCTGATATCCCTCCTATATCTTTCACCTTAAATTTATGTCCCTTGTAATGGTTTGTTCCACCCTGGGAAAAAGTCTCTGACTGTCTACTCTATCTATTCCCCTGATCATCTTATAAACCTCTATCAAGTCGCCCCTCATCCTTCTCCGTTCTAATGAGAAAAGGCCTAGCACCCTCAACCTTTCCTCGTAAGACCTACTCCTCCATTCCAGGCAACATCCTGGTAAATCTTCTTTGCACCTTTTCCAAAGCTTCCACATCCTTCCTAAAACGAGGCGACCAAAACTGTACTCAGTACTCCAAATGTGGCCTTACCAAAGTTTTGTACAGGCTGCATCATCACCTCACGGCTCTTAAATTCAATCCCTCTGTTAATGAACGCGAGCACACCATAGGCCTTCTTCACAGCTCTATCCACTTGAGTGGCAACTTTCAAAGATGTATGAACATAGACCCCAAGGATCTCTCTGCTCCTCCACATTGCCAAGAACTCTACCGTTAACCCTGTATTCCGCATTCATATTTCTCCTTCCAAAATGGACAACCTCACACTTTTCAGGGTTAAAACTCCATCTGCCACTTCCTCAGCCCAGCTCTGCATCCCTATCTATGTCTCTTTGCAGCCGACAACAGCCCTCCTTACTATCCACAACTCCACCAATCTTCGTATCGTCTGCAAATTTACTGACCCACCCTTCAACTCCCTCATCCAAGTCATTAATGAAAATCACAAACAGCAGAGGACCCAGAACTGATCCCTGCGGTACGCCACTGGTAACTGGGATCCAGGCTGAATATTTGCCATCCACCACCACACTCTGACTTCTATCGGTTAGCCAGTTCGTTATCCAACTGGCCAAATTTCCCACTATCCCATGCCGCCTTACTTTCTTCATAAGCCTACCATGGGGAACTTTATCAAATGCCTTACTAAAATCCATGTACACTACATCCACTGCTTTACCTTCATCCACATGCTTGGTCACCTCCTCAAAGAATTCAATAAGACTTGTAAGGCAAGACCTACCCCTCACAAATCCGTGCTGACTATCCCTAATCAAGCAGTGTCTTTCCAGATGCTCAGAAATCCTATCCTTCAGTACCCTTTCCATTACTTTGCCTACCACCGAAGTAAGACTAACTGGCCTGTAATTCCCGGGGTTATCCCTAGTCCCTTTTTTTGAACAGGGGCACGACATTCGCCACTCTCCAATCCCCTGGTACCACCCCTGTTGACAGTGAGGACGAAAAGATCATTGCCAACGGCTCTGCAATTTCATCTCTTACTTCCCATAGAATCCTTGGATATATCCCGTCAGCCCGGGGGACTTGTCTATCCTCAAGTTTTTCAAAATGCCCAACACATCTTCCTTCCTAACAAGTATTTCCTCGAGCTTACCAATCTGTTTCACACTGTCCTCTCCAACAATATCGCCCCTCTCATTTGTAAATACAGAGAGAGAGGAGCACAAAGAGAGAGAGAGAGAGGAGCACAAAAAGAGAGAGAGAGAGGAGCAGAGAGAGAGGCACAGAGAGAGAGAGGGGCACAGAGAGAGAGAGAGGGGCACAGAGAGAGAGAGAGAGAGGCACAGAGAGAGAGAGAGGCACAGAGAGAGAGAGAGGCACAGGAGAGAGAGGCACAGAGAGAGAGGAGGCACAAAGAGAGAGAGAGAGAGGAGCACAAAAAGAGAGAGAGAGAGGAGCAGAGAGAGAGGCACAGAGAGAGAGAGGGGCACAGAGAGAGAGAGAGGGGCACAGAGAGAGAGAGAGAGAGAGGGCACAGAGAGAGAGAGAGAGAGGCACAGAGAGAGAGAGAGAGGCACAGAGAGAGAGAGAGAGGAGCACAGAGAGAGAGAGGAGCACAGAGAGAGAGAGAGAGGAGCACAGAGAGAGAGGCACAGAGAGAGAGGCACAGAGAGAGAGAGAGGAGCACAGAGAGAGGCACAGAGCGAGAGAGGCACAGAGAGAGAGAGGCACAGAGAGAGGAGAAAGGAGCACAGAGAGAGAGGAGGCACAGAGAGAGAGAGAGAGAGGAGCACAGAGAGAGGCGCAGAGAGAGAGAGAGAGAGAGGGGCACAGAGAGAGAGGGGCACAGAGAGAGGCGCAGAGAGAGAGAGAGAGAGAGGGGCACAGAGAGAGAGATCCACAGAGAGAGAGAGAGGCACAGGGAGAGAGAGAGAGGCACAGAGAGAGAGAGAGAGAGAGAGAGAGGCACAGAGAGAGAGAGAGAGAGAGGCAGAGAGAGAGAGAGGCACAGAGAGAGAGAGGCACAGAGAGAGAGAGGCACAGAGAGAGAGAGAGGCACAGGGAGAGAGAGAGAGGCACAGAGAGAGAGAGAGAGAGAGGCAGAGAGAGAGAGGCAGAGAGAGAGAGAGGGCAGAGAGAGAGAGGCAGAGAGAGAGAGGGGCACAGAGAGAGAGGGGCACAGAGAGAGAGAGAGAGAGGCACAGAGGAGAGAGGA
>NC_092721.1:203643798-203712418 GCF_047496885.1 Scyliorhinus torazame | reverse complement strand
TGACCAGTGGTGTTCCACAGGGATCAGTGCTGGGACCTTTGCTCTTTGTAGTATATATAAATGATTTGGAGGAAAATGTAACTGGTCTGATTAGTAAGTTTGCAGACGACACAAAGGTTGGTGGAATTGCGGATAGCGATGAGGACTGTCAGAGGATACAGCAGGATTTAGATTGTTTGGAGACTTGGGCGGAGAGATGGCAGATGGAGTTTAATCCGGACAAATGTGAGGTAATGCATTTTGGAAGGTCTAATGCAGGTAGGGAATATACAGTGAATGGTAGAACCCTCAAGAGTATTGAAAGTCAAAGAGATCTAGGAGTACAGGTCCACAGGTCATTGAAAGGGGCAACACAGGTGGAGAAGGTAGTCAAGAAGGCATACGGCATGTTTGCCTTCATTGGCCGGGGCATTGAGTATAAGAATTGGCAAGTCATGTTGCAGCTGTATAGAACCTTAGTTAGGCCACACTTGGAGTATAGTGTTCAATTCTGGTCGCCACACTACCAGAAGGATGTGGAGGCTTTAGAGAGGGTGCAGAAGAGATTTACCAGAATGTTGCCTGGTATGGAGGGCATTAGCTATGAGGAGCAGTTGAATAAACTCGGTTTGTTCTCACTGGAACGAAGGAGGTTGAGGGGAGACCTGATAGAGGTCTACAAAATTATGAGGGGCATAGACAGAGTGGATAGTCAGAGGCTTTTCCCCAGGGTAGAGGGGTCAATTACTAGGGGGCATAGGTTTAAGGCGAGAGGGGCAAGGTTTAGAGTAGATGTACGAGGCAAGTTTTTTACGCAGAGGGTAGTGGGTGCCTGGAACTCGCTACTGGAGGAAGTGTGGAAGCAGGGACGATAGTGACATTTAAGGGCATCTTGACAAATACACGAATAGGATGGGAATAGAGGATACGGACCCAGGGAGTGTAGAAGATTGTAGTTTAGTCGGGCAGCATGGTCGGCACGGGCTTGGAGGGCCGAAGGGCCTGTTCCTGTGCTGTACATTTCTTTGTTCTTTGAGGTGAACCTTGCCCAAAACTCATTCCGCTCCAGCACCTCTATGAGGTACTTCCATTCGACTCTGTTGAAGGCCTTTTCTGCGTCCAGGGAGATGATCACTGCTGATGTTCTCTCCCCAGATGGCGCCATCATCACGTTCAGCAGGCGCCTGGTGTTCAATATTAGCTGCCTGCCCTTTACAAAGCCCGTCTGGTCCTCCGCGACTATCTCTGGTACGCAGTTCTCCAGCCCCATCACCAGGGCCTTGGCCAAGATCTTTGCATCTCTGTTAAGGAGTGAGATGGGCTTGTAGGGCCTGCACCCGTCAGGTCTTTGTTCTTTGTGGGTATCAGTGATACTGAGGCTTGGGCTAGTGTTGGTGGCAGGGTGTCCATTACTAACGAATTTGCGAACATCTCCCACAAGTTCGGGGTCAGTGCTGGCACCCATTTTTGTAGATGTCTGCCAGGAGTCCATCTGTCCTGGTGCCTTCCCCGCCTGCATGGAGATGATACTCTCCATCACTCCCACAAGTTCTAACGGTGCTTCCAGGCCCCGTCTCTTATCTTCCCCAACGACCGGCGTGTCCAATCCGTCGAGGAACTGCTGCATCTCCGAGTCCCGCTCCGGGAGTTCGGAGGCGTACAGCCCTTGGCAGGAGGTTGTGAAGACTTTGTTGATCTTTTCCGACACAGCGACTAGCCTGCCGCTCCTGTCTTCAACCTGGGCTATTTCCCTAGTGGCTGTTGTTGTCTCAGCTAGTGAGCAGCAGGTGCCTGGCTTTGTCTCCATGCTCACAAAAGGTCCCCCTTGTATGGCACAGCTTGTTGACTGTTTTCCCATTTGCAACGTTTTCCTCTCTGCCAGCTGTTCCACGGTTGGGGCTGTGAGCACTGCCAGTCCACCCGCTGTATGGAGTGGACCACAGCAGTAGTCTAGCTGCCGTCTCCTCCCCGTCTTTGCACGCCTTGAATGCGATATTTTCCCCCTTCTTGGGTGTGACCTCCCCTCTTGTTCCCCCTCCTGTCTTTCCTCTTCTTCCCCCCCCATTTTCTAGCGCTGCCCCCCCCCCCATTCCCACCCCCCGCCAGGCTCTGTGGGAAGCTGCGCTGCGGCCTCCCGTCGCCCGTATTTCCCTGCACTGGCTTGCTCACTAGTGTGGTGGCACACCCGGGAGCGATCCCTGGCTTCCCCCACTTGCTATGTTCTTTCCCTCCTCCCCCCCCTCTCACCCCCTCCACCTGCTTCTGCACCTCTCCGCCCTTACCCCGTCCCCCTGGTACTTAAAGCTAGGCCGAAAGCGAGGCAGTTCTGTCCCGCGCAAATGTCTTTTTCTAACAACTCCGTCATCACTGTTAGCACTGCTGCTGCTGCCTTCCCAGCTCGTGTCTGCGCTCAAACACGTCCACCTTGGCCGATGTGGTGAAGTAGAGTTCCTTCTCCTGGAAGGGTACCCAGTTTGGCCGGGAACAGCATCCCAAATAGCATCCCCCTCTTGTACAAGGTCACCTTGTCTGTATTAAATTCAGCGCAGTACTTGACCAGGTCTGCCCCGATGTCCTGGTCACTCGGATTGAATGGCCTTCTCACTGGCAGAACCGAGTGTGCTTTTCCCAGTTCAGGACTTTCCCCCGATCCAGGTATCAGTGCAGCTTCACTATTACGGCTCTTGGCTGCTCCCATGGTTTTGACTGGAGTGACCTGTGGGCTCTGTCTATCTGCGGGGAATTGGGGAAGCTCTCCCTTCCGACCAGGTTACCCAGCGTCTGGACCACATATTCTGTGGGGTTTCTGTCCTCGATGCCCTCCCGTAGGCCCCTGATGCGGAGATTCTGGCGGCACGACATTCCCCTTTGGTGCCCCCTGTGTCACCACCGACCTTGCCTGTTACCAGGGGCGGCGATTCAGTCGCTCTGGTCGGTCGCCGCTTTTTCTAGGACCCTGATTGTTGCCTCCTGTGCTTCCAGTCAGTGCTCTGCTTTCTCCAATGGCACCTTGAAGGGGGCAGGGTGTTCGCGACCGTTGAAATCAGCCATGATTGAATGGTGGACTGGACTCGATTGGCCGAATGGCCTTACTTCCGCTCCTATGTCGTATGATCTTTACTGGCGCCCTTATTTCCAGCTTGATGGCATCTCTGTGTTTCCCGAGCTCCTGAGTCTGGAAGTCCACTTGCTTATTGGTGGATAGTCCGGCGTGGGTCCCCACGGCCCAGCTCGCTCGGGTGTGACCGGCTCTGACTCACTCCTTCTGCTCTCCATCGTCCTTGTTTCCTCCTTTCCAGGCTTTGACTGACTCTGCCAATCCTTCGGGTCCTATGCTCTTTGCTCTGCCTTCCAAACTGACCTCCCACTGTACCTCCACTCAGTAATCCAACCCCCTTTGAAATCAGTTTGACACCCCCAACAGCACTAGTAAATCCCCTGCAATGATATTAATCCCATTCCAATTCTGATGCAGCCCATCTGGCTTGTACAGGTCCCATCTTCCCCGGGATCAGACCCAGTGATCCAGGAAACTAAAGCCATCCCTCCTGCACCATCTCTTCAGGTTTGTGTTAATCTTCTGATTCTTATACTCACTGGCACATGGCACAGGGGTAATCCAGAGGTGACCATCTTTGAAGTCCTACTTTTCAATCTGCTACCTAGGACCCTAAACTCTTGCTGCAGGACCTCATCCCTCTTTCTACCTATGTTATGTCATTGATACCAATGTGAACCATTGTTCACCCCTCCATTCAGAATGCCCTGCAGCAGTTCAGTGACCTCCTTGACCCTGGCACCAGGGAGGCAACGCACCATCCAGGAATCATGTCTGTGGTCACAGAAACACCTATCTGCAGCCCTCACAATCGTGTCTCTCCACATCCTCGCAGGTCTCGTATCCTTATAAACTAATTTTAGCATAATTTAGCATAATTGCTCTACTTTGCAATCCTATTCTTTATTTTTCAGTCCTCCTGAGCATCGCCTATTTTGTTTTAAAATTTCCAATTAAGGGGCAATTTAGTGTGTCCATTCCACCTTACCCTGCACATCTTTGGGTTGTGGGCGTGAGACCCACGCAGACACGGGGAGAATGTACAAACTCCACACGGACAGTGACCCGGGGCCAGGATCGACCTGGGTCCTCGCTGGCTTGAGGCAGCAGTGCTAACCACTGCACCACCGTGCCACCCTGCAATCTCTATTTAATCACTTGACCATTGGTGAGCAAGATCCCAAACTTTGAAATTCTCTCCCTAAATCTCTGCTCCCCTTTCTCCTTCTTCAAGTCAGTCATCAAACCGCAACACTTGTTCAGTTGTTTCAAGTTATTTTATATCTTTCGAATATCTCCACAGGTGGCTGAATTTAACATTCTGTTTTATAATTTTCTTGTGAAGCACCTCAGGATGATGAACGTGGAAGGTGCTACATGAATATAAGTTGTTCTAGCTGGAAACAAATGATACGGGGGAGGTCTCTGCAGCGACGGTCTGGGAAGCTTTGAAGGCAGTAGTCAGAGGGGATTTAATCTCGATACAGGCCCACAGAGAAAATGTGGAACAGGCTGAGAGGGATAGATTAGTGGAGGAGATACTCCAGGTGGACAGGAGACACTCGGAGGTCCCGGACGTGGGGCTACTGAGGGAGCGGCAGAGGTTATAGGTGGAGTTTGGGCTGTTGACCACAGGGAAAGCAGTGGAACAGTTGAGGAAGGAAGCGGGGGGGGAGGGGGGGGGGGGGGGGGGGGGGGGGGGGGGCGCGATCTATGAGTCCGGGGAAAAGGCAAGCAGAATGTTGGCGCACCAGCTCAGGAAAAGGGAGGCGGCCAGGGAGATAGGTAAAGTAAAGAGTAGAGACAGTAATACTGTCCCTGGGCCCAGCGGGGGGTGAACGAGGTGTTTAAGGACTTTTATAATAAATTATATGAGTCGGAACCCCCGGCTGGTGTGGAGGGGATGAGCAATTTCTGGATCAGTTGAGGTTCCCGAGGGTGGAGGAGTACCTGGAGGGACTGGGAGCCCCAATTGAGATTGAGGAAATAATCAAGGGGCTGGCGGGCATGCAGTCAGGCAAGGCCCCGGCGGCCTGACAGCTACCCGGTGGAATTCTACAAGACGTTTTCAGAGATTTTGGGCCCACTGCTGGTGAGGACATTAAGAAGCAAGCAAGAGAGAGAGGGAGTCCTCCCCCCAACAATGTCGCAGGCCTCGATTTCATTGATCTTGAAACGAGAGAAGGATCCAGAGCAATGCGGGTCATACAGGCCGATTTCTCTACTGAATGTGGATGCCAAACTGTTGGCTAAGATACTGGCCACAAGGATAGAGGACTATGTCCCGAGGGTGATAGGGGAAGACCAGACAGGATTTGTAAAGGGCAGGCAACTCAAGGCCAATGTTTGAAGGCTTCTAAATGTTATTATGATGCGCTCAGAAGGAGAGGAGGCGCAGGTGGTGATGGAGATGGATGCGGAGAAGGCTTTTGTTCGGGTGCAGTGGAATTACCTGTGGGAGGCGCTGGGAAGGTTTGGGTTTGGTGAGGGCTTTACTGACTGGGTGCGGTTGCTCTATCAGGCACCAGCAGCGGGTGTGCGTACTGAAGTAGGCCATTTTCCAAGACCATATTTTTATCTCACCCATTTTCCAAGACTATGGGCGAAATTCTCCGGAAACAGCGCGATGTCCGCCGACTGCCGCCCAAAACGGCGCAAATCAGTCGGGCATCGCGCCGCCCCAAAGGAGCGGAATGCTCCGCACCTTGGGAGATTGCAACGAGGGGGGGGGGGTCCTGCAGGGGGGGGCCTGCACTTTTGGCGGGAGATCGGGGCCTCTGATGGGGGATGGGCTCGGGGCTGGTTAAGGGACTTGAAAGGGCACGGGGAGATACAATCAGGTTAATGGGTCCTTAGTGTGTGGGGGGAGGGCCCGAGCATTTGGGCGGGAGACAGTCGGGCGCCAAGGGCAGGGGTCAGCGTAGCTAGCGTAGGTCAGGGGGCACCAGGGAGAGTAGGAGAAGGGGCGGGCTAGGGCCAAGCGCAGGGCGGACCTGGCAGGTCAGGCGGAGGGGGGGCGGGTGGGGGGGGGGGTGCAGGAGGGGGGGCAGCCGGGAAGGAGAGCAGAGAAGACTTGAGGGCAAGGTGGGGGGGGGGGGGCTGATCAGGGATCCCCCGGGAGAGAAAGTCGCTTGCAGGGAACAGCGTAGGAAACCGACAGCTGCAGCACCCGGGGGCGGGGGTGGGGGTTAGGGCTGCATTAGTTTAGTTTAGTTGAACACGTGGGGCATGGGCAAACAGAGCTGATAGGGGAATTGCCTTACTAATATGTTTATTATTTCCCACTGTTCGTTTTCAATATGTTAAGGCTTTTGTATATGGCCTTTTTTCTCTGTAAATGTTACAAATCTGTTTTAAATTTAAAAAATCACAAAAAAAAATATATTGGACTGTTTTATTGGACCGATTGGCACCGTTTATAATGTGCCCACAATGCAGAAGGGGACACCCGGATGGATATTCGGTTAAATCCCCTTCTGCACAGCTGGGAGACCTTTAATTCGCAATTGATGGAAGACCCTTGTTCTGCCCAGCTGCATCTTAAAACGGCCCCCTGGCCAGGAGATCGGGATATCTGCGAGTCAAGACCCTGGCAGTGGGATATATGGCACAACTGTATTGCAAAATCTCTTAGAGAGATCTAAATCAAAACTACCCTTTAACTATTATGTATGAGCAAATGTTCCCGCCCGAATTTGGATTCCTATAAAAATCCAGAGTGAATGTGTAATTGTCGAGATCAACGTGGACCAAGCCACTGTTTCTGAGCTGGCTGCGTGGGTCTCCCTGAAGGCTTCAGTAATTGTACAATAAAGAACAACGCTTTGAACCTTGCCTTGAGACTCGGCCTCTTGAATGCACTGGTACAAGGGATTTTTCCCTACAACAGTACGAACCGGCTGAGGTCGGGGTATTTTGAACCCCTCTCCTCGTTACGGTTTACTCTGGCCATAGAGCCATTGGCCATGGCGTTAAGAGCCTCTAGGAACTGGAAAGGGCTGGTTCGGGGGAGGGGGGGAGTACCGGGTCTCGCTATACGCAGATGACCTGCTCTTGTACATTTTGGACCCGTTGGAGGGGATGGGGGAAGTAATGTGAATCTTGGGGGAATTTGGCAATTTTTCGGGGTATAAATTGAACATGGGAAAAGCGAGATGTTTGCGATCCAGGCAAGAGGACAGGAGAAGTTACTGGGAGAGCTGCCGCTTAGAAGGTACTACACAAGTTTAACCTATCTCGGATGGTAGAACAAATGGAAGGGGACTTGAAGAGATGGGACATGCTCCCGCTATCACTGGCGGGAGGGTACAGACTGTGAAAATGACGGTCCTCCCCAGATTCCTGTTTGTCTTTCAGTGCCTCCCCATCTTCATCCCTCAGGCCTTTTCCAAGCGGTTGAATAAGATTATTTTGGGCTTTGTGTGGGCGAATAAAACCCCACGAGTGAAGAAAGTGTTGCTGGAGCGCAGTCGGGGGGAGGGTGGGTTGGCGCTGCTGAACTTCTGCAATTACTACTGGGCGGCTAATACAGCCATGATCAGGAAGGGGGAGGGGTTGGCATGGGAGCGGATGGAGGCGGTGTCATGTGAAGACACCAGTCTGGGAGCATTGGTAACGGCACCTCCGTCGTTCTTGCCGGCCCGTTACTCCACATGTTCGGTGGTAGTGGCAGCTCTGAGGATCTGGGGGCAGTGGAGGAGGTATAAGAGAGTGGTGGGAGCATCGATTTGGACCCCGATTTACAACAATCACAGGTTTGTACGGGTAGGCTAGATGGCGGGTTCCGGAGTTGGCAGAGGGCAGGAATTGGAAGAATGGGGGACCTATTTATTTCCCAGCTTGAAAGCTTTGGAGGATAAATTTAAATTGCCGGCAGGGAATGGTTTTCGGTATATGCAGGTGCGCGACTTCCTGAGAAAACAGTTGCCGCTGCTGCCGCCACGGGGAATACAGGATACAGTACTTTCAGTACCTGAGTGGGAAAGGGGAAGGTATCGGATATTTACCAGGAGGCGGAGCAAACTCCGGTGGAGGAGCTTCAGGGCAAGTATGAGGACGAGCTAGGAGGAGAGATAGAGGCGGGTCTATGAGCGGATGCCCTAAGCAGGGTTAATACCTCCTCACCCGAACAGGCGCCGGAATGTGGCGACTCGGGGCTTTACACAGTAATTTCATTTGAAGCCTACTTGTGACAATAAGCGATTTTCATTTCATTTTCATTAATATTCATTGGAAGCTGTGCATTGTCTGCTTGTTATGTGAAACATATCTTAGGTGGTCCCAGCTACAAAATTCCCAGCAAACTTGATCCTACAGATATAATTTATTCTGCCAAAGAATGGGACTTTTACCAAATAGAATCATAGAATCATAGAAGTTTACAGCGTGGAAACAGGCCCTTCGGCCCAACCAGTCCATGCCGCCCAGTTTTTACCATTAAGCTAGTCCCAGTTGCCCGCACTTGGCCCATAACCCTCTATACCCATCTTACCCATGTAACTATCTAAATGCTTTTTGAAAGACACAATTGTACCCGCCTCTACTACTACCTCTGGCAGCCCATTCCAGACACTCACTACCCTCTGAGTGAAGAAATTGCCCCTCTGGGCCCTTCTGAATCTCTCCCCTCTCACCTTAAACCTATGCCCTCTAGTTTTAGACTCCCCTACCTTTGGGAAAAGATGTTGACTATCTACCTTATCTATGCCCCTCATTATTTTATAGACCTCTATAAGATCACCCCTAAGCCTCCTACGCTCCAGGGAAAAAAGTCCCAGTCTGTCCAGCCTCTCCTTATAACTCAAACCATCAAGTCCCGGTAACATCCTAGTAAATCTTTTCTGCACTCTTTCTAGTTTAATAATATCCTTTCGATAATAGGGTGACCAGAACTGCACACAGTATTCCAAGTGTGGCCGTACCAATGTCTTGTACAACTTCAACAAGATGTCCCAACTCCTGTATTCAATGTTCTGACCAATGAAACCAAGCATGCCGAATGCCTTCTTCACCACCCTGCCCACCTGCGACTCCACCTTCAAGGAGCTATGAACCTGTACTCCTAGATCTCTTTGTTCTATAACTCTCCCCAACGCCATACCATTAACTGAGTAGGTCCTGGCCTGATTCGATCTGCCAAAATGCATCACCTCACATTTATCTAAATTAAACTCCATCTGCCATTCGTCGGCCCACTGGCCTAATTGATCAAGATCCCGTTGCAATCCTAGATAACCTTCTTCACTATCCACTGTGCCACCAATCTTGGTGTCAGCTGCAAACTTACTAACCATGCCTCCTAAATTCTCATCCAAATCATTAATATAAATCACAAATAACAGTGGACCCAGCACCGATCCCTGAGGCACACCACTGGTCACAGGCCTCCAGTTTGAAAAACAACCCTCCACACCCACCCTCTGCCTTCTGTCGTCCAGCCAATTTTGAATCCAATTGGCAACCTCACCCTGGATCCCGTGAGCTTTAACCTTTAATGTCTGGATTCAGCACTAGTTTGGAGCTGGCAGAATTCCTGAGTGGGGCGTTTTATTTCCTGTGGTTAACAAAAGATGATTTCATCCAGAAAAAATCAAATCGCAACATTTTGCTCATAGCTTTATTTCTGCCTGGTTAGGGGAACTTCCTTGTGATTCCAGCAGTGCTTTACAGAATTTACAGAGCAGAACAAGACCATTCGGCCCATTGAGTCTTCACCGGCCTGTCGAAAGAGCACCCTATTTAAACCCACGCCTCCACCCTATCCCCGTAACCAGACCTAACCTTTTGGACACTAAGGGGTAATTTAGCATGTCCAACCCACCTAACCTGCACATCTTCCAGCTGGAAGGGCAAATTCCAGGCTGGCAGTGCCATGAAGCCAAGCTGGCATTTTCATCGGCAATGATCGGGCTGGGGTTGCACTGTGTAGGTGTGGGGAGGGGGCCTGGGAATCACCCTTAGTGAGTTGAGGCTTGCTGGGGTTCGGGGGTCATGTCAGAAGCTTGCGACATCGGGGTGCCATTTAAAAATGGTGTCCCGATCTTTCACTGCACCAACGGGTTCCAGCGAGCGGAGCTCCTCCATGCAGGAAACGGGGCTGAGTGCGGCCTTGACCGCGTGTTCCTGCTGAGGCCTGATATATAACCGGATGGGCGTTAGAGAGCGATGTGTTTCTTGGTGCTTCAGACGCTGGGAAACATGGCTAAATGCGCTCGCTATGGGATTCTGTTTCCATTTTGTTGGAACAGCCCCTACGTTTCGTCAGATAGCGGTGGGGAACTCACCGTCAGGGCCAGCGGGAAATCTCCAGCAAAATCCGCCACAAATGACACTTAGGGCGCAATTTAATGGCCACGTTGCGCTTAAGTGAGAGCACGGTGAGGACGTTAAATCATGGGAGAGGCCAAAAACCAGAACCGCGCCACGCATCGATCTGTTTGCGATCTAATTGGCCCGCTCCAGTTGGCAAAATCAGGACCCCGCCATAGCTTGGCGAGAATCCAATAATCACCATTTAAGCCCAATCTCCATACAATTAACGGGAGCGACCCCCGATCTAACACTCCCCAGCGATCTAATGGCCTCTCCAGCAAGTGGTCACCTGGACGCTGATTGGTACCTTAGCTGGCGGAAGTACTCCTGTGGGGACCCGAGCAGGTGAGTAGCCATCTTCGCTCACTGGGAAAGGGCCGAGGACTCTTGCGGGCAGCTGTTCTGAGGAGCATTCATGGGAATCAAATGTTGCCCCCTCTCCTCCTTGAGGGTTTACAACTGCCACGTCACACAAACTACATGAGAATGATAGTATTCACTCACTCTTTATTTGCACTAATATATCACACAGACTCTAAACTCCATAAATGTCAGACTATTTTGCCAGGCGCTTTAACTCAATGAATGTCACCCAGACTCTTTTACTCAATGTACTAATTTCCTTTACTCAACTCACAAATCTCACCTGAACAGAACAGCTGGCCATGCTCCTCTCCGGGGACACGTCACTGCTCTCTGAGTACCTGGCTGATGTACCATCAATGACGACAGACGAGAGTCGGAAGAGTGAACTGTGGCTTTAATCAGCTAAAAGATACCTGCTGGCAGCCGGTCCCAGAATGAGGGCAGGGCTGGAGGTCAGCCACCTTTATACTGGAGCCCGAGGGGCGGAGCCAGCAGGGACAAACCCAGACATGTAACAAACAGTAAGTACCATAAGTAAGAACAGTAAGTACAATATAATACAGTGAATCACCACACTGGCTCAGGTGTGATGGTTGTTCCCATGGATTTTGCTCCAGGGTTGTCAGTCCCGATGCATTTATATAATTTCTTCCCCTTCTAGGATGTTCAATGCCTCCTGTGTAAGACCCTTATCTTCCAAAAGTCTGGTAAACAGGACACATCTGTTTCATGCTCCCGATGCAGTTTGCCACCTTAACGGCCCTTGCAACCACAAAGGTCAGTTGACCCTCTTGCTCCGGGTCTGCAAATGTCTGTTGTTATCTGGTTTCAACAACCCTTCCTCCTTTCTGCTACGAAGTTGCTATCTTTTGTCGATAATCTTTCATGTTGTTCACCACGGTAGGTCTTGTGTCTGGACACCCAAAGTTCCATCATTGTGCACCTTTTATTGTGCTACTTGACCAAATTTCCCCTCGTGCAATTTGGTTTGGCTACACAAATGAATGCAAATGGTATTTGTGCCAGCTACCAGCGGGAAGACAGACCCGCCATTAAACCACATTGGGAGAATCGCAACATGATCTTACACCGGCAGGTGTCTGGCTTTTTGGCTCCCACCAGGTTCACTGTGCCTGTCCACCACCAAACCCGGGGCAGGTAGGATGGGAGAATTCCACCACCAGTGGGGAGTTAGAAGATGCAGTGACGGCTTTGAGGAAGCTGATTCAGCCACAAAGTATCACCTCCCCGAAGCAGATCAACCCCATGTTGAGCTAAAATCAAACAACCCCAGACACAGATAAATCAATAGTGAGCAGTGACTGGGTCACTGTCTGTGTGCAGTTTGCATATTCTCCATGTCTGCGTGGGTCTCAACCCCAAACCCAAAAGATGGGCAGGGTAGGTGAATTGGTCACACTAAATTGCCCCTGAATTGGAAAAATATGAATTGGGTACTCGAAGAACAGGTAAAACAGATGATCTGAGAGCCTGGATTACCATGGAACTATGACGGAATTGCAATTCCGGAGACATGGTTAAAGGGGGAACAGGACGGGCAGCTTAACGTACCGGGATATCGGTGTTTTAGACGGGACAGACGGGGAAACAAAAGAGGTGGGGATTTGCATTGCTGATTAGGGAGCAGATCACAGCGGGGTTGAGGGGGGACACATTGGAGGGGTCTTGAAGTGAGGCATTATGGGTGGAGCTCAGGAATAAGAGCGGTGAAATCACAATGTTGCGAGTGTACTATAGACGTCCCAACTGCCCGCAGGAGACAGAGGAGTTGTGTCGTCAGACACTGAAAAGGTGTGAAAAAAGCAGGGTAGTTGTGATTGGTGACTTTAACTTCCCCCATATTGACTGGGAATCCCCTACAAGCAGGGGCTCAGAGGAGGGAAATTTGTTCAGTGTGGCCAGGAGGGCGTTTTGACATCGTATTTGACAATCCAACCAGGAAGAGGGCCATAGTAGACTTGATATTGGGGAATGAGCCAGGCCGGGTAATTGATGTTTCAGTGGGGGAGCATTTTGCGCTTAGGGACCATAATAAGATTTTGGGTAGTTGGGCAGCACGGTGGCACAGTGGTTAGCACTGCTGTCTTACGGTGCCGAGGTCCCAGGTTTGAATCCCGGCTCTGGGTCACTGTCCGTGTGGAGTTTGCACGTTCTCCCCGTGTTTGCGTGGGTTTCGCCCCCACAACCCAAAGATGTGCAGGGTCGGTAGGTGGATTGGTCGCGCTAAATTGCCCCTTCATTGGGAAAAAATGAATCGATAAAATTTATAAAATGAATTTATAAAACTCTAAATTTATTTTTTAAAAGATTTTGAGTAGTCATGGATAAGGACCAGTGTGGCCCGTGTGTGAGGGTGCTTAATTGGGCGAGGGTCAGTTACATCCAAATTAGTCAGGAACTGGGGAATATGGATTGGGAGCGGTAAATCCACGTCCTACATGTGGGAAGCTTTTAAAGGCCAGTTGATTGACATGCAGGACAGGCATGTCCCCGCAAAAATTAAGGAGAGAAATGGCAGGATTCGGGAACCATGGATGACGAGGGAAATTGTAAGCTCAGTGAAAAGGGAAAAGGAAGCAAACGATAGGTCTAGGCATCTAAAAAGTGACGAAGGCCTTGAGGAGTACAGTGAAAGTAGGAAGGAACTTAAACGTGGAATTAGGAGGACTAAAAGGGACCATGAAATGTCTTTGGCAAACATGATCAAGGAGAATCCCAAGGCTTTTTATGCATATATTGGGAGCAGGGGGGTAGTAAGAGAAAGAGTAGGCCCACTCAAGGACAATGGAGGGAAGTTATGCGAGGCATCACAGGAAGTGGGTGAAATCCATAATGAGTACTTAGTATCGGTATTCACCAGGGAGAAGGACATGACAGATGTTGAGGTCAGGGATAGTTGTGTGAACGCTCTTGAGATTATCAATATATCAAAGGAGGACGTGTTGAGTATCCTAAATTGCATTAAGGTAGACAAGTTCCCGGGGCCGGATGGGATCTATCCCAGGTTACTGTGGGAGGCAAGAGGAGAAATAGCTGGAGCCTTAACAGATATTTTCACATCTTCTTTGACCATAGGCGAGGCTCTAGAGGACTGGAAAATAGCCAATGTTGTTCCCTTGTTTAAGAAAGGAAGCAGGGATAATATCCCCCTCCCCCTCTCCTTCCCCCCTCACTCCAGCCCCCCTCCCCCCTCCCTCCCTCCCCCTCACCTCCCTTTCCCCCCTCCCCCTCCCTCCCTTCCCCCCTCCCCTCCCTCCGCCCCTCCCCCCTCTCTCTCTCCTTCCCTCTCCCCCTCCCTCCCTCTCTCCCCTCCCTCCTTCCCTCCCTCCTTCCCTCCCTCCCTCCCCCTCCCTCCTTCACTCCCTCTCCTTCCTCCCCACTCCCCCTCCCCCTCCCTCCCCCTCCCCCTCCCTCCCCCTTCCCCCTCTCTCCTCCTCCCTCCCCCTCCCCCCATCCCTCCCCCAGCAAATCACTGCTAATTCCAAATGAAAGTTGACTCATTCAACCGCCTCATTAAGGAATATCACAGAATCTCTACAGTACAGAAGGAGGCCATTTGGCCCATCGAGCTTGCACCAACCCTCCGAAAGAGCTCCCAAGTCCCACCTAACCTGCACATCTTTGGACTGTGGGAGGAAACCGGAGCACCCGGAAGAAACCCACGCAGACACGGGGAGAACGTGCAGACTCCACACAGACAGTGACCCAAGGCTGGAATCTAACCCGGGTCCCTGGTGCAGTGAGGCAGCAGTGCTAACCACCGTGACACCCACAGGGTGTTTAATCACCTGCCTTGCTCATAGACAGTGGAGCTCAAAATTAAGAAAATAAAGACAGAATGAAATCAAAAGACTATAATACAATTTATTCAAGAACACAAAGAACAAGATGATCAAATAACCAAAAGCATTTTAATTGTTCTTCATATGCAGAAAGATATCTCGCTGACAAAGAGAAGCAAATATTGGGAAGGCTGGAAAACTAGAGGAAAGATGCAAAAGGCTAGCTAAATTATCATTTGAAGCATTTGGTCATCTTGCCTGATACAGTAACTGATGTGTTAAGTAAGTTGGTTCAACGTTGACGGCAACTGGATGCAGTGAAACTGGAAACAGGCTTCTGACACAGGAGATGGTCCAACGCTGTTTTATTGAACTTCCTGATTGCTGTGCAGAGTCTGCTGTGAGTTGACACTCTATCAATCTAACTGAGAACCTCCTACTGGCTTGTCCAGACTAACTCTCTACCTCATGGTGATAGTGCTCACTGTCTTGTGCACTCTGACTATCTCAGTACCTGTGTCCTGGAGCGAGAGCGAGAGTCTTAATGTGTGCTTTATAGTGGTGGTGTCCTGTGATTGGTTGTTACGTGTCTGTGTTCATTGGTTATCCTGTGTGTCAATCACTGCCTGTCTGCATCTCATTATATACGAGTGGATATTATGACAGTAACTTCCATTTAGAATCGTGCATTCAATGTACAAAGTTTCCCATGGTGTCTCATAGTTGGCCATTAAGAAATGATCACCAAGCAAGGAGGGATGTTAAAAAAGGTTCCAAAATTGGTTTGATGATGTTCTTAATGGAAGAGAGTAAGGTGGAGTGGGGGAATAAGGATGGAATTCCAGAGAATGGGAACCATCAGATGAAAGCTGTCAGCATTGGGAGGGAGGTGCAGTAGAATGGAGCCGGGAAGGGGAGTGTGTCAGTGTAGAGTTACAAATGGTTATGAGGAAGGGTGAGAACATGGAAGAAGGATTTTTATTTTCTGTATAATTATCTTTTTATTGAAATCAATGATCAGTCAGTAACATACAGTAATTTGGGGAGATTGTGATCTCACTGGACTCGTAACCCAGAGACCAAGGCTGATGCTGTAGGAATGTGGGATCAAATCGCACCATTGCAGCTGGTGGAATTTGAATTCAACGAATGAAATCTGGAATTGAAATCTAATCTCAGTAATGATGACCATGCATCTATCAGCAACTGTCCTAAAAGGCCAACTGCTTCATTAATGTTCTATAGGGAAGGAAATCTGCCACCCTGGACTATCCAGTCTGGACTACGTGTGACTCCAGACCACACAGCAATATGGGTGGTTCTTAAATGGCCTAGCACAAGGTTTTTCAAAGTTGCGGGTGGGTTCTTTGTTCTTTGTTGTTGGGTGTTGGGAGGGTTGCAGCGTTCCCACAGTGGTCCCAATCCTGGGTGAAGTGCCCAACACCCGCAACAGCATTTAAGTTGAGAATGGTGGCTGAGCCTACATACCCAAATTTCGGCGGAAGAGTAGAAAAACACCAGGAGACCCAATGGGCCACGACAACACTCGCTGAGAAAGGCAGTTCAACACGGGTGCAAAGGTATCGGTCAGAAATTATGCGAATGTCCCCACATGGGTAGCAGGAACGGTCAAGGCCAGGACTGGACCTGTGTCGTATGAGATACGTGTGGGAGAACACATCGTAAAGAAGCACCTGGACCAGATGCGGGCCTCAGACTTGTTTCCTCCCTGGAGCTGACTCAGACCAGTATACCGAGGACCGTGAAGTGTCCTCTGCGACAGACTATTCGCGCCCCTCCGCCACCACTGGTGAGGACATCAGTCTCTGATATAAACACCATGGATGATGCCTCAGCTGTCCCCCTGCCGCCGGAGGAAGGGGGCGAACCGCCCCTCAGGTGCTTTCATCGGAAAAGATGGGCGCCTGGCTGTTAGACCCCCGTATGTCGGAGGCTGAAGTGGAGGATCCGGTCCCGGAGCAGAAACGAAGAAAGAGACCTGTGAGTCACGAGGGCAACGGGGGCTCCTCAGACTTTGGGGGGGAGGGTTGTCATGGCTTTGACCCGGTCTTTGAGATTGGCCAATTGGAATACGAGTTCCGTGATTAGTGGCCCAATCAGGGAACCTCTTCTCTGTATATGACAGGGAGTGTCAGACCCTCTGCACCCACAGAGTAGACAGCAAGCTGATGCACATGGTTGTACTGCTGTTGGTTTTGGTAATAAAAGGAATTATGATGAAGGGACTTCCGCCTCCATGGACTTATTACAGTGGCCATTACCGGCTTTTACATGAGGAATAAACAAGGCTGTGTGGAGTCTTCTGACCATAAGTGGCAGCAGTGAGCAGGTCACGCACCCTGCACATACACTTGACGTCAAGCACCCTGTATACACATGAGTTTGGCACCAAATAATGCAGGAGTTTCTTTCATTTTCTAGTTGCAAGGCAAGAGGACTGTGAAGATGGATTTTTTTGTTACATGGAAGAGACAGCCAGAGACATAAATAGGCACTGTACCTACTGGCCAGGCTCTCACGTCTGAATCTGCTGGTGAGAGCTGTTCAGGATAATCCACAGCAGGACAGAGTAGTGCTAGTGTTCATTCTGTGAAGAGCTCCAGGGCCTCTGATGAACAGTCTACAAAGAAGAAACTTAACTCCGGAACAAAGCAAAAGATTTCTTGAGGTATGGTTTCATCAATTGTGCTGATGCAAATATGGGTGCAAAGCCCGTGTGTGTTTTATGCAGGGAAGTACTGGTAAATGAAAGGAGAAGTTTCAGATTTTGAAAGAGAAGTGGTAGGTGAAATATCCCTTTTTGAGGTTGAGACACCAGAGTCAGTTATTAACTTACAGCTGATACCAAATGAAAAGACTAACCTGCCATATCTGACCTTTGACAGCAGATTAAAACCGCATCAAAAGTCCATGAGACTGTCAGCATTCTGTAACAGCATCTCCCAGGAGAGTAAAACCAGCATTTTGTTGCTATTGCCCTTCACGATGACCTACATGTGCAAGGTTGGATTATCCGTTTTCACAAAGTCGAAGGCAACACAAGGGAACTGGTTGAACTCTGCAACTGATATGCGCACTGTCCTCTCCTCCTGTGAACCTGATTGGAGGGAGATCGTGAGGATGAAGCAGGCTCCCCTTTCACATTAAAGTTAAACAAACGTGACGTGTGTCATGAAGGTCAGCCGGTTGGCAAAATTGGGACCCGGGAACAAAGGTTTGAAAGACACTGGCCTAGCAAGCTTCTCAGTTCAAAAGCAATTAGATGTGAGCAACAAATGCAAATGTTGACATTACCAGCGAAACCTATGTACTATGAAAGAACATTTTTTAAACACTGCCCTTTCCTGGCAGTGTGGTGATGGACCTCTTGTGTAACCGCATATTACTGTGGTTCAATGGATAACACTCCTCAGCTTCCCAGATGCCAGTCTTCATCCAATTTAATTCGCTCCACGTGATATGAAAAAATGCCTAAAGGCACTGGATACTGCAAAGACTATGTGCCCTGTCAATATTCTGGCAATAATACTGAAGACTTGTGCTCCGGAATGAGCTGTGCATATAGTCGAGCTTTTCCAGTACAGATACAACACTTGCATATACCTGGAAATGTGAAAATTTGTTCAGGGATGTCCTGTCTACAAAAAAGCAGGACAGATTCATATTACCACCCCATCAGTCTACTCTCACTCTTCGATAGAATAATGGAAGGTGTCATCGACAAGTGGAATTGACAAACAAAAGTCCACTCACTCTCACACAGTTTGGATTCCACCAGCTCCTAACCTCATTGCAGACTCAAACATAGACAAAAGAACTGACTCAGCAGGTGAGGTGAGAGTGATTGACCTTGACAAGGGGACCAAGTATGGCATCAAGAAATCATCGCAAAACTGAAGTCAACAGGAATCAGGGGAAAAACTCTCCACTGGTTGGAGTCATACCTAGCAGAACAAAATATGGTTGTGGTTGTTGGAAGTCAATCATCTCAATCCCGGGACTGCAGGAGTTCCTTAGCTTGTGTCTGAGGCTCAACTATCTTCAGCTGCTTCACCCGTGACCTTCCTTCCATCACACGATGTGGGGATGTTCACTGATGATTGCACAATGTTCAGCATCATATGAAACTCCTCATTTACTGAAGCCATCCACATCCAAGTGCAGCAAGACCTGGACAAAATTCAGGCTTGTGCTGGCACTTGGCAATTTTGTGGCAGGCAATGAACATCTCCAACAAGAGAGAATCTAACCATCTCTTGACAGCCAATATCATTACCATTGATGCAATTAACCACTATAAACATCAGGGGGTTACCATTGACCAGAAACTGAACTTGACTAGCTATATATATACTGTGGCTACAAGAGCAGGTCAGTTTGCAAACAGGGAAGTTTGCAATGAATATCTCACCTGGCTCCCAAAATCCTGTCTATCATCTACAAAGTGTGATTGAATACTCACCATTTGCCTGGATGAGTGAAACTCCAACAACACTCAAGAATCTCAACACCATCTAGGACAAAACACCCCACTTGATTGACACCCCATCCACCACCTTCAACATTCACCTTCTCCACCACTGACGCACAGTTGCAACAGTGTGTACCATCTCCATGATGCACTGCAGGAACTCACCAAGGCTCCTTCAAAACACCTTCCAAATCCGTGATCTCTAGAAGGACAAAGGCAGCAGATACATGGAAACACCAGCACTTTCAAATACCCCTCCAAACCACATCCATTCTGACTTGGAACAAGATTACTGTTTTCAATAACTTGAGGAAGCCAGCAGTAGTGGAACAATGATTTATTGAACTTTGAACAATACTCTGTCCACAGCAGTAACTCTTTCCCAATCCAGTCCATGTTGGGACAACAACTGCGGGCCCTGCTTGAGCCGGCATTTATGTGTGGTCTTTAACAAGCTCCAGCTGGGTGGCCTCCGCCCCTACTTGGGACTCTCGTACTCCACGAGTCCTATAGGGGGATGGCAATGGTTTCCCCTTGGTTCTCGTGGCGGTTATGACACTTCCTTCACTGTTGCAGAATCAAAATCATGAAAATCCCTCCCTAACAGCACTGTGGGTGTACCTACACCACAGGGACTGTAGCAGTTCAAAGAAGGCAGCCCACCGTCACTTTCTCAAAGGTAATTCAAGTGTGCAATAAATGCTGGCCTAGCCAACTACAACCACATTACGTGAAAGAACATGAAAAATAACTCAGTAGTTGAAATCCTGATACAGAAACCTGGATACACAATCCAGGTTAACACTCCAGTGCAATACTGAGGTCTTTTGGCAGATAAATTAATCCAAAGCCAAATCTGCCCTCTCAGGTAGATGTAAAATATTCCAGGCTGCTATTTTGAAGAAAGACTAGGGAGTTCTCCTGGCCAACATTTGTCCTTTAACCAGAGCCCCATCAAATAAATCATCTGATCATGACCCCATTGCTGTTGGTGGGACCCTGTATGCAAATTATTTAACATTACAGCAGTGGAATTTCCTGAAGTCATAAAAGGTACTTTTGAAAAACAAGTCTTCCTTCCAGTGGGAATTGAGGGCAATTTTTATTTCCGTCATCATCATCCTCAGCTTCAATGATCCATTCCATGCAATAACATTGTCCATGAAGAGGGTTCACTCGCCTGATATCTGAGACGGAGGTGGGTGGTTATTTTATGAGGAAAGGTTGCATAGACTGGGCCTATATCTGTTTAGAAGATTGAGAAGTGATCTTATTGAAACATATAAGGTCCTAAGGGGGGTTTGACAAGGTGGATACTGAAAGGATGTTTCCCCTTGGGGAGAGACTAGAGCTAGGGGGGGACTCAGTTTGAAAATAAGGGATCTCCCATTTAAGGTGGCCATGTGGAGATTTTTTTTCTTTCAGAGGTCATGAATCTTTAGAACCCTCTTCCCCAGGGTGTGGAGATGCCGGCGTTGGACTGGGGTGAGCGCAGTAAGAAGTCTTACAACACCAGGTTAAAGTCCAACGGGTTTGTTTCGAATCACTAGCTTTCGGAGCGCTGCTCCTTCCTCAGGTGAATGAATGTCCACATTAACTTTTAATTAAAAGCTGGTACATTAACTTTTACCAACTTTTACAGATGCACTATAGAAAGCATCCTATCTGGCTGCATCAGTCTGGTATGGCAACTGCTCGGCCCAGGACCGTAAGAAACTTCAGAGAGTCGTGAATACCGCCCAGTCCATCACACAAACCTGCCTCCCATCCATTGACTCCATCTACACCTCCCGCTGCCTGGGGAAAGCGGGCAGCATAATCAAAGACCCCTCCCACCCGGCTTACTCACTCTTCCAACTTCTTCCATCGGGCAGGAGATACAAAAGTCTGAGAACACGCACGAACAGACTCAAAAACAGTTTCTTCCCCGCTGTCACCAGACTCCTAAAATGACCCTCTTACGGACTGACTTCATTAACACTACACCCTGTATGCTTCACCCGATGCCGGTGTTTATGTAGTTATATTGTGTACCTTGTGTTGCCCTATTATGTATTTTCTTTTATTCCCTTTTCTTCCCATGTACTTAATGATCTGTTGAGCTGCTCGCAGAAAAATACTTTTCACTGTACCTCGGTACACGTGACAATAAACAAATCCAATCCAATCCAATGTGGTGTTCAGTGCATGATTTCAAAATTTTCAGATGATATGAAGATTGGAAACATTGTCAACTGTGATGGGGACAGTCTTGAACCTCAAAAGGACATAGACATGTTGGTGGATTGGGCAGACAAATGTCAGCATGATCATCAATCAATGATCCTGATTCATGATTTTCAGGCACGAAGACTGTAATGGGCTGAGTGTCACATGGTGCAAGCATCCTGTATCGCTCCATAAGGTGATTGGCACCATATACTAGCTGGACTCAGTATGGAAATTCAGAAAGTGATGATAAGGGTTTTTTTTAAGAGTACTGCTAGTCCTTAGAAATAAAGGGCAGCACGGTAGCATTGTGGATAGCACAAATGCTTCACAGCTCCAGGGTCCCAGGTTCGATTCCGGCTTGTGTCACTGTCTGTGCGGAGTCTGCACATCCTCCCCGTGTGTGCGTGGGTTTCCTCCGGGTGCTCCGGTTTCCTCCCACAGTCCAAAGATGTGCAGGTTAGGTGGATTGGCCATGCTAAATTGCCCATAGTGTCCAAAATTGCCCTTAGTGTTGGGTGGGGTTACTGGGTTATTGGGATAGGGTGGAGGTGTGGACCTTGGGTAGGGTGCTCTTTCCAAGAGCCGGTGCAGACTCGATGGGCTGAATGGCCTCCTTCTGCACTGTAAATTCTATGATTGGAAAACTGAGTAATGAAATTGGAGAAGTGATAGTATGGGGTTTTCAGGAGTCCTGTCAGTCTGTAGAATTGAAGTGGAGGCAGTAAGAAGTCTTACAACACCAGGTTAAAGTCCAACAGGTTTGTTTCGACGTCACTAGCTTTCGGAGCGCTGCTCCTTCCTCAGGTGAATCTAGTAGAATTGAAATGAGAGGCCTGTCTGAAAAAAAACAATGACCTTTTGATGAGGTAAGTGCTGCCTGCAGAATGTGACAAGGAATACCTGGAAAGTTCTAGTAGTCACTTTCAGTTCTACAGATGATGCTTTGCCTCTTGTCCAAGTGATATGCAGGACACCATCTGACTGATGGCATGATCACAATTGTGATGGAGGAGATTGGATGTTGGCTGATAGATATGGTTCTGTGAGTGAGAACATGTCAGGCTGTTGCTTGAATAATCTTTGGAACAATTTTTCCAGGTTGGTGAACAATTCATGGGCTTTAATAGGAATTGTCAGGGCTGGCTAGATTGAGTTTGCCTAAGTTACATCCTGGAGCATTGCTGAAGAAGTGGGTCATCCTTTTGAACTTTGTAGTGATTCTTTACCATTTTGTGGCTTATCATTGTTAGAATATTCAAGTTTAAGGACAAAGGGTCTTTAAAATGCATTTTGTAACTTAGACTTGAGACTATAATGAGACACACCATCACCAAAAACACTCTGCTTCTCTGCTTGATAAGCATGAACAGATAAAACCTAGCCCGAACTGAACCTAGACCCATTCTGTTTTGTCTATTGTGTGGGATTATCCACTGGAAGTACCTAAAATATATTACTTTAAACTGCATCTTCACATGTTTACATAATGACTGGCATGTCCACCAAAGAAATTCAAAACAAATTCATATTAGGAGAAATAAAAGCCTTTCCTATAGTTCAGTTAATGCAGACAAGTTCCTATTTAACAAGTAGTTATGTCTTTATAGTGCAGTGAGTGAGATAAATTCAGTTCCTTATTCTTATAATTATGCACCACTTACCAAAAAAAAGGAGACATCATGACAGGTGACCAAAAATTTGCTTGCAAAGATGTCTTTTAAAGAGTCTCTCACAGTGGGGTGGGGGGGGGGGGGGGGAGTTGGGGAATGCAGCCCGGAGTTTATGGCCCAGCAACTGAAGGAATGGCCTGCAATGGTCAGCTGAATGAAGCAGGTGTGTGGACAAGCAGGTCGGCTTGAGGAATGGTGTGTTGCAAAGCTGGAGAAGGTCACCATGATGTCGAGGGAAGAGACCGTGTAGAGATTTGGATATTGTGATGAATATAAGAAATTGGTATATATGTTGTATTGCATGTATCTGGTACAGTAATGGTTTTAAAAGTATAGGTTAGGACATGTATATATCTGCTGCAGTAATATTTTTTAAATTCCTGGTTTGAAAGACGAGCAGATTTTGTGGCTGTAAAAGGTGCAATTAATATGTTGTAAAAGTGAGATCATCGTTCATTCCAACCATGTATATTACTTACCTATATAGGGCTACCTATATGAAATTTTGTTTACAGAAAAAAGGTTCCCTGGGGTTTAGATAATTGAGGGATCTTAATAAGATGGTCATAACCCCAGTTAGTGAGAGAGAGATGATGGGCGCGATCCACCAGCCGTGTTGTGCTCACACTTCAGCGCGGTGTGGCTGGTGGATGACGGGAGAAGCCTCCGGCGGGTTTCCGGACAGCTCTCACGCCTCGCCAAGTTCAAGTTTTAAACCGACTTTGGCGAGTTTACCCGGGATCTATGGGCCTCCCCAGCATGGCTGCAGCCGGGCGCCGTTCAGCACTGGTCCACACAAATATTGACCAGGTGGAATGGCACCCGGGAAATGTGGCGACTAGGGGCTTTTCACAGTAACTTCATTTGAAGTCTACTTGTGACAATAAGCGATTTTCACTTCATTCATTCATTTCATGAAAAAATGACTTCAATATTGAACTGATTCTTACCTAATGGTCACTACTATTTTGCTTTAGGCATATTTACGGGGTGGTGGGGAGCATTGCACAAGGTGAATTGCTCATTTGGAGAGCCGTACAGACACGGTGGGCTGAAAGTCCTCCTTTTGCTCTGTAACAATTCTGTGATTCTGCAGTTCACTTGGGGTGGATTCTGGGCTCGACGCTGGTAGCAGGTTTCGGAATCAGGAGGGGATTCGGGCATTGGGCTAATCATTGGATAAGTGCTGGATCGATTCTCCAGTCCTCCACCAGCCAGCGGAGACAGTGAGGTACACTCCCCGCGCCAGCGGCACCATGCAAAACCACAATTTGCATGGATTTAAATGCGATTACAGGCTGGAAGCCCGGTGCTCCACAGCTCCGTGATGCTCCAGCCCTCGTATCCGGGGGTCACACGGGTGTGAATTGGTGCGGGTATTTATGAGTGAGCGCCATGACCATTGAAGAAAAGAAAGAAGTTAAGAAAACGGCAAACTTTGAGGTTGTTAGGGTATATGTCTGGACCTCGGAGTATCGGGGAATGACTTGGTGACAAACGCATGGACTTAGGGTGTCCACCTTGGGATCGGATGCCCCGTCTGAGACCCTCATTGCTGCACTAATTCATTTAAACCCACCCCCTAGCTGCAGCTTACATGCTCCTGGCTACTGAGACGGCTGACTGTATCCTGTATATGCTCAGAGGACTTCTGGTTAGGTGATTCCCAACCCAGCCTGCCCCTCTGGAAACCCCATACCCAGCATTATCATCAAGTGGATGGACATGGCTATGTTCAATCGCCAACCCACCAGGTGTTGGCACTACTCAATGCACTCTTCATAAGCACAGCCCCACAGCAGAGGGAGCTGGAGGTTACCAGAGCTCACCCCAAACAAAGGACACATGCATCTTGCAGCTGGAATCCTCCCTGTCACACAGTCCCCCAGACTAAAAGTTTCACCAGTTACACTATCAGCGAGCCCACTCCTGAAGATCGCGGGATGTCTCCAAGCGCTGACTGCCACCATGCCCCAATTCCATCCATCCTGCTCCCGTCCAGGAAACCTTTTTTTTCCTAAAATATTAGAGTACCCAATTAATTTTTTCCAATTAAGGGGCAATTTAGCGTGGCCAATCCACCTACCCTGCACATCTTTGGGTTGTGGGGTCGAAATCAACGCAAACGCGGGGAGAATGCGCAAACTCCACACGGACAGTGACCCAGAGCCGGGATCGAACCTGGGACCTCAGCGCCGTGATGCAGCAGTGCTAACCACTATGCCACCGTGCTGCCACCAGCCAGGAAACCTGACCAACTCCCTGTCACACCCTGTGTTTTAAATCCAGGCTCCAAATAACAGTGCAGCTAAGATTCCAGCAAATGCACACACCCTTCGCTCACCCACATCTGCTGGACCTGCCCGCACACCAGAATCTTAGCATGGAGACGGCTGGCTGCACAATATGACTGTATCCACCGCACAACCAGTTAATACCCTGCTGGCGGATAACACAAGGCCCACCCAGTGAGGAGACCCATAATAGGCCTCACATGGAGAAACAGGACAGGACCACAGTGCCTATCGATTGTGGCAGCTCCCAATACCCATGTTGGCAGCGACAGGTGGTGAGGATAGAGGCTCCCCAAATCACAGGCCAAGTGCCAGTCATTGATGGGGACAGGGATGCAGTATGGACTACATCATCTCGAAAGAGCGGGGGAGCATGTTGAAGATGGCACGAGCAGTATAACTCAGGGCGGCCATGTAACCTAGTGACATTGGATGGCCAAAGGAACCATTGATCACTTCCCTCCGCCCCATGAAGAGATATGGGAAGCAATTCTCCGCTCCCGCGACTAAGTGCCCACGCCGTCGTGAACGCCGTCGAGGTTCACAACGGCGCTAAACGGCCCCGATCTCGACCAATTCAGGGCCCGAAAATGGGCTAGGATCGGGGCCGCGAGAAACTCGAGGGGCGTGTTGCGAAAGCAGCGTCGTCAGCGTGTGCCGGGCATTGGCACCGCGTAAAAGGCGTAACTTGCGTCACCCGCGCAGGCCGCCCCACAAGAAGATGTCGGGTGGATCTTTGCGGGGCGTGGAGGAAAGGAGGTCCTCCTTCAGAGAGGCCGGCCCGCCGATCGGTGGGCACCGATCGCGGGCCAGACCCCTTTTGAGTCCTACCCCGGTAAAAGAACCCCCCTCGCCCCCCCCCCCACAGGCCGCCCCCCCCAGCGTTCCCACACTGTTCCCGCCGGCAGCGACCAGGTGTGGATGGCGCCGGAGGGAAGCCGTCATTTTGGGCAGGCCACTCGGCCCATCCGGGCCGGAGAATAGCGGGTATAGCAGAGAATCGCCATTTTGGGTGTCCCGGACGATTCTCCGGCCTGCGCCGCGCAGAACTCGACGGGGCCGTTCTCGCCGCTTGGGTGAATTCTCCCAACCGGCGCAGTAGCGGAGAATCGCGCCCATGGATTTTGAACTACAGCCAGCTATGTGTGTTACCTACCTGGCCGCTGCTACCGTTGCAGATGCACAGCAGCGAGATCACCAAGGTCAGTCCAGGGAAGACCCTGCACAAGAGAAGCCTGCCCCAGAAGAGCAGGCACACGCCAGTGGGGCTCAAGTGCCAGCCATCCAACAGGCTAAGGAGGAGGTGCAAAGGAAGCGCCACATCAGGCCACGTGTATATCATCGGTGCCTGTCCCTCAAACTACCAGACTGCGTTTTCCATCGGTGACTCCAGCTCACCAGGGAGACCAGGCACCACCTGTGTCAGATGGTGGGGCACCGACACCACAGATGTATGGAGGACACCCACTCCCGGTGGCCATCAAGGTGATGGTCACCTTGAACCTTTATGCCTTTGGCTCATTCCAGGGCTCAAACGAGGGGGATCTCGCAATCGGCCAAACTTTTAGGGATACCCTTTCCGCCTGGGAATGAGACTACATCATCAACAACCTGCCCCAGGTTCGACTCCTGGCTTGAGTCTGTGGGTTTCCTCCCACAAGTCCTGAAAGACGGGCTTGTTAGGTTAATTATACATTCTGAATTCTCCCTCAGTGCACCTGGACAAGCGATGTAGTGTGGTGACTAGTCACCTCTGTATTCAAGAGGCGGCTAGATATGGCCCTTTTGATGGTGATGAATGGCGGAGCAGGCTCGAAGGGCCAAAATGCCTCCTCCTGCTCCCATCTTCTATGTATCTGGGGGATTTTCACAGTAACTTCATTGCAGTGTCAATGTAAGCCTACTTGTGACACCATTAAAGATTCTTATTATACAAGGCCAAGTAGCTTGTACCTGGCCTGGGCCTTTAGCAGAGGATTGCAGCAGCTGGAGAATGACGCAGCTCATTGACTTGGCTGCTGGCCAATGAATCTTCCCAGAAATGCTGTGCTTTGCCGGTAACCAATGGTGATTGGTTCTGTTCTCACTGGAGATATTTTTCAGAGACAAGGCTGGGTTTAGAGGTTTCACTTTTGGTTCTGAAGCCAGGAAGAAGCAGCTTTAATTCTCTCTCTCTGATCTGATGAATACTCTCTAAAAATCCAGTGTAAGATCTCTTCTCTCTCCCCAGTAAGACTGGATGTCATTCTCTCGAGACTGCAAAGGACTGAAATCAAACCACAGGCTGGACGGTTTCATTTGCGACAAACGGGGGAATTCTCTGCTGATGTCGGGTCTGAATCGGTGATCTGTGACAACACAATTGGCGCCGTTCCCCGATCAATCCACCAGCCGTTAAGGGGCTAGCAGTGGCCCACATGGAACATGAGCGATTCCAATGAAAAGCAGTGTCTGATTCGCCGGATTCAGACTTGGCACTCGGCGGGCTGACATGCTGCAGCCGCTTCTCAGCACTCCACTGCCCGCACACTCTCATCCCAGCCAACAAAATGGCAACAAGACAACTGGCAGCACGATTCACTGATGCTGAACTGGAGACGATGCTAGACTCCATGGAGAAGAGGGTGGCCACGCTGTACCCTGGGGCGGGGAGGCGATTGCCACCCGCCGCCGTGCAGCGGGCCTGGGCACAGGTGTGAGTGGTCGTCACTGCTGTGGGCAACACCTCTATGAGCAGCCAGCAGTGCAGAAAGGAACTGCACAACCTCCTCAGGGTGGCAAGGGTGAGTAGGCAGCACTGAGTCCTGGCTCACATACCTGTAACCCCACGCCTTCCCCGGACAGCGACCAAACCCCCACCACGCATCACCTGCCAGCACCTACACTGGTTGCCATGGCCAGGTGCCCTGGCCACGAAGGCCACCAGCTACCCTGTGCTGCATGCGTCATGCGTCCTACTATCTAACACTGTGCATTTTTGTCATTCCACCCCCCCTTCCCCAACCCCCCAGCCCCCTCCGCAGGAGAAGGAGGTGCACATCTGCTGGGAGCAGAAGAAGCCAGAAGGGGGACTGCCGGATCTGTGGTCTCTCACCGCAGCAGAGCACCGGGCCCTGGACCTGATTGGCAGGCCCGGGTAGCGGGCAGTCGCCGAGGCTGTGGTCGGCATCAGGTGAACAGGTCCCCATGGCGCATGTGACACCACCCCCACAGCCCTCTCCCCCATCCTCCCCAATCACACTGCCCCCTCCAGCACCCCGGTCCCCACACACTGCCCCTCCACCACCAGCACTCCCACATGCCGCCCCCACACTGCCCCCTCCACCACCCCCACACTCCCCCTCATTTCACCCTCCAGCACCCCCGCATGCCACTCCCACTCTACCCCCACCACCCCCACACAGACACCCACAGTGCCCCGTCCACCATCACCAGCCAGACCGACACATGATCCAATCATGCATCATTTCTTGTGTCTTGCAAGATCACCTGGCAATGATGCGGGCCCTTCTGGTGTCCCTGGCCCCAACCACAATCCCAACCCCAGGAGGAGAGCAGCAAAGAGGAGGAGGATACAGACACGGACAGGAGCCCTCGACAGGGGGCATCCCGGACAACAGTCCATGGATGACACTGACTTCCCGTCACAGCTGTCTCCAGCACCCTCCACCATCTCAGAGACACTTACCTTGGTTGGGTAATTTAGTGAAGAGGCTCCTGAGACTCTCTCTGGTGCACACCCCACACATGTTGCGGAACAGCAGGTGGAGGTTGGACCCCCGGAGTTCTTGGAGGGTGACCAACCCCAGGGACTAGCTGCCGCTCGGACGGGTTTCAGGATCTGGAAAGGGTGGTCCCATCTATTGTGGAGATGCAGTGTCAGAGCCAGGGAATACATGAGGGGGTGTAGACAACCGCCCAACGTCTGCAGGTGCAGTTGGAGGAGTCAAACCGCCTGCAGGAGCACTAGTTGGTGCCCGGCTATACAAGCCACCCAGGCCAACACCACATGGATGGCGTCCGAGGTCGAGGCCCTGGGGGCGAAGGTTTCAGCAGTATGTCAAGAAGTCCAAGGCCTGTGGAACAGTGGCCGAGGGCCAGGACAGGGCTGCCCTCTCACAGGCAGGGTCACATGGACATTGCACTACCACTGCTAAGCGTGACCCAGTCACAGCGGCCCATGGCTGAGAGCGACGGCAGCATTCCCCAGGGGCTGGTCGGCATGGCACAGACACAGAGGGTGGTGTTGCAGTCACTTACTGATGTGGCACAGGCCCAGAAGGTGGTTGCACAATCACAGTTCCAGAGGATGAAGGTCCACTCCGAATTATTATTATGCTCCATGGCCGTGAGCATCGAGGCCCTGGTCGGGCCGGACGTGGGCCTCCAGGACTGGCAGGGCCAGGTGTTGGGGAAGTCTCAAGGGTTAACTCCACTCGCACCCCCATTCCATAGAGTAGCCCGGGGGTGACTGGGCACAACGAGGGAGGAAGAGGTGATCGGGCCTATGCTGGTGGCTCCCGCAGGGGAGGTGCCGTAACACCACAGCGCCTCAGGCTCTGCCCACCGCTCCCCGCCTCCTATCCCTGGCACATTTGGTGGGAAGCGGGCAGAACAGGGTGGCACTACGCCACCTGGGACATCTGAGCAGCAGCCGGTGTCCCTGGCCCAGTCGCCCCAGAAGACTGCCGCCAAAGGGGACCCAGTGTCGCAGGCCGGGAATCACAGTAGGCTGCCTCCACTCCTGGTGTACCACCTGGGGATCCACCTAGACATAGCACTAGGGTCCGTAAGGCCATAAAAGTAGACACCAGTTAAGTTGGCATGGGGTGCAGGGCACAGTGTAGTGTTAGAGGCTAAGGCACAAACTGATATATATTTGTTCACACTAAACACCTGTGCACATTGTTACAAATGCCTCGGTGCTCTGCCAGAAGGAGGTCAGGGATGGGCTGGTCTGAGCCGGCCGCGGAGAGGTGATCTTCAGGATGCCGAAGCACCGCTCGATCACGCGCCTAGTCGCTGGACAGGCGTCTTTGTAGCGGGTCTCCGCGTTGGTCTGTGGCCTCCGGAGAGGCGGCATCAGCCATGACCGCGGATACCCTTGGCGCCCGCCAGCCGAGGGGTTGGGTTATGGGTGACTCAAAGAGGTCAGGAACCGTCCAGTGTGCCAGGATGAAGGAGTCGTGCGCACTGCTCGGGTATCGGGTGCAGACGTGTATTATGCACAGCTCATGGTCACTCACCAGCTGCACGTTCATCGGGTGGAACCCCTTTCGGTTTTTGAAAACCTGCCTGTTATGGGCTGGTGACATAGGGCAACGTGCATCCCGTCAATCCTGGGGCACCTCAGTGGTGGTGACGAACCTGGTGGGCTTGGTCCACATTGAATTTGATGTACTGTGGCGACCGTGACAGCGGAGATGCACTTGTGCATCGAGATCTGAGAGATTCTGGACGGTCCCCACTCGGCCCCTGGAAGGACCCCTTTGCAAAAAGGTTCACGGCGACTCCCATTTCCCAGCGCTGCCAGGTGCACCATCATCCAGCAGATATGTTGCACGGTCCCCCTGCTTAGCCGGAGTCTTCGACACCATGCCCGGTCCGGCAGGTCCTCGAATGGCGGGCGCTGCCGGAACACACGAGGTCTCATGCGGCGTCTTCTTTGCCCCTCCTCTTCCTCGGCTTGTTGTGCAGCCGGCTTTCCATTCTCACGGGCTGCGTCCTGTTCCTCTGGGGCAGGCTCCGCTGCTGCAGCGTCCTCCTTGAGCAACTCCAGCTCGTAAAGCCTCATTGCATCCCCCATTCCTGGTTAAAGTCTGAAGTCCATTGACTGCAGGAGGTGAAAGGTAGACATGGTAGCATGGTGCGCACCCCCATGGCCAACCAGGTCCACCGGGCTAAACAGTGGTCTGCACTGCAGCCCCTGCACCCGCATATCACCCCACATCCACATCCACGCAGCCGTTCCCCCTGGCACTCTGCCCATCGCACCCATGGCCCCGTCGGTGCCCAGCACCGTGAGGCCTCTGACCCTGGTGCCAGTTCTTGCTGCCACGGGTAGCGTTGGCTGGTGCCACCCATGCCAGCAGCAGGCTCTGTGGCCCCCATCCAATGCCCTCCTACAGGGTCTACTGTGGGCATTGTCCTTGGGTGGGTGGTGTGTTGCCCCGCCGGCTTGTGCGGCCCGTTTGGATGGGACATTGGTGGAGGGAGGGAGGGCTCGGGTGCGTGGGGTGGGGGCCGGTGTCACTCTGCACGACCAGGGGGAGGGTGGGGGCATAGGGAGGGTGTTCTTGAGGGGGGGTGGCCAGCACCCCCCAGAGGTGGGGCATTAGGGTGCGCAGCAAGATGGCTGCCTAGCAGGCATGCCTCAACGCCCAGTCCCTTGGGGGGGTCTCCCCAACTCCACGGCCCATCGCCTGGTCACTCCCATCACCCCCCTCTGTGACCCCCGGGCATATCGGGGGGCCCCGCCAGACCTGCCAGCAACTTACAAACCTGATGACTGTAAATTATTGGGAAGCCAAGGGTCAAAGACTTGAGGAATTTTTATACGAATTATTGGTTAATTCACTTGTGTTGAGACTCCGGGGCCTGTGGGACTGGGATTGACCGTGCTCTGGCCCAGGATGATTGTGTTGAGACTCCGGGGCCTGTGGGACTGGGATTGACCGTGCTCTGGCCCAGGATGATTGTGTTGTGACTCCGGGGTCTGTGGGACTGGAGTTGACCGTGCTCTGGCCCAGGGTGATTGTGTTGTGAGTCCGGGGTCTGTGGGACTGGGATTGACCGTGCTCTGACCCAGGGTGATTGTGTTGTGACTCCGGGGCCTGTGGGACTGGAGTTGACCGTGCTCTGGCCCAGGATGATTGTGTTGAGTCTCCGGGGCCTGTGGGACTGGGAGTGACCGTGCTCTGGCCCAGGGTGATTGTGTTGGGACTCCGGGGTCTGTGGGTCTGGGATTGACCGTGCTCTGGCCCAGGGTGATTGTGTTGTGAGTCCGGGGTCTGTGGGACTGGAATTGACCGTGCTCTTGCCCAGGGTGATTGTGTTGTGACTCCGGGGCCTGTGGGACTGGAGTTGACCGTGCTCTGGCCCAGGATGATTGTGTTGAGTCTCCGGGGCCTGTGGGACTGGGATTGACCGTGCTCTGGCCCAGGGTGATTGTGTTGGGACTTCGGGGTCTGTGGGACTGGGATTGACCGTGCTCTGGCCCAGGGTGATTGTGTTGTGACTCCAGTGCCTGTGGGGCTGGGGTTGACCGTGCTCTGGCCCAGGGTGATTGTGTTGTGACTCCGGGGCCTGTGGGACTGGGAGTGACCGTGCTCTGGCCCAGGATGATTGTGTTGTGACTCCGGGGCCTATGGGACTGGGAGTGACCGTGCTCTGGCCCAGGATGATTGTGTTGAGTCTCCGGGGCCTGTGGGACTGGGAGTGACCGTGCTCTGGCCCAGGGTGATTGTGTTGGGACTCCGGGGTCTGTGGGACTGGGATTGACCGTGCTCTGGCCCAGGGTGATTGTGTTGTGACTCCGGGGCCTGTGGGACTGGAATTGACCGTGCTCTGGCCCAGGATGATCGTGTTGTGAGTCCGGGGTCTGTGGGACTGGGATTGACCGTGCTCTGGCCCAGGGTGATTGTGTTGTGACTCTGGGGCCTGTGGGACTGGAGTTGACCGTGCTCTGGCCCAGGGTGATTGCGTTGTGACTCTGGGGTCTGTGGGACTGGAATTGACCGTGCTCTGGCCCAGGAACATTGTGTTGTGACTCCGGGGCCTGTGGGACTGGAGTTGACCGTGCTCTGGCCCAGGGCGTTATAACACCATCTGAGTACAGATTCAACAAGTCATCAATAGAAGGGCTTCCACTCCATGAGTGTGCAACCACCAGCTGCACATCATGCACGTCTGCGTCCGATATCCAGGCAGCGGAAAAACACTTATATCCTGCCGCACTCATCCGTTCCAGACACCTTTGAGGTGTCTCTTGGGTGAGGGATTGGCTAGTGGACGGCAAGGCTTACCAGTTGAGGTCATGGCTAATGAAGCCTCTGCAGAGGCCCCAGACCGAAGCTGAGAACCCTTATAACAATGTTCACTCATCAACCAGCAGCGTCATTGAGGGACGCATTGATGTGCTTCAAGATTCACTTCTGATTCCTGGAGCGCTCTGATGGGGCGCTCCAATATAGCCCCCAGAGTGTCTTGAGCATTGTTTTAGTCAGTTGCATCCTTCATAACATCACGCAGCAGCAGGACAAAATGCTGGAGGTGGAGGAAGAACGTCAGGCCTCATCTGGCGAGGGGAACGAGGTTGGTTTCCAGGAGGATCCGGGTGTGGAACATGAGCTGGCTGTACAATCCGCCCAACATGTTGACGAATGTGATATAAAATAGTTACTTTAGAGTTACTAGTTAATGTAATGTAGAAATAAGCCACTTTGATTTTTGCAGTTAGGGACAAAGGAATTTGAGACCGCATGGAAAAAGCAGGAAGAGGTGTGTCTATGAGGGTGATGCTTCATTGATAGGGGCCAGAGAAAGGGATTGGAAGTGAGCCAATCAGAATAGATCGAACAGGTCAGGAGGGACATAGGCTGACCTATGTCCGTCGAGTATGTGAAACTTGATACCATTTGAACTGATTTTGCAGAGATCCCTTTGTCTGTTAGTTCAGTCGTTTTCTGGAATGGAAGAGGCTGGATGTCTCTTACATTTCTGTAAGGTGATTAAGCTTGCAAGCTAAATAAATAACTTCTGTTTACGTGCGAATCCGTCTCAACTTTTATTGAGGCCAGACTGACAGAGAAAGAAATTTGGAGATCAACATTTGGTGCCGAAACCCGGGATTTCTCTGGGCGATCCTGTTCCAACTGCGAAATCAGAATTAGACTGATTATGAACAGGAGGACGGGAACAAAGGGCCCTCAATGTAGAAATGGAAAACGACCAGCATTGATTGTTCCCCTCTTCTTATCGTCTGATTAGTCTGGTCACTCGCGGTTGGCACAGAAAGACCGCCTCGACGAAATCACAGGTCAGTCTGGGGATTAGCACTTTAATTGATGGGATTTCATATTGTTGTTTCGGCTTGGGTTAGGGTTTTGGGCTGATGTGACTTTAAATAATAAAGGTTCAGTCTATTATCGGGGTTCAGAGGCTGATGTGACTTTAAATAATAAAGGTTCAGTCTATTATCGGGGTTCAGAGGCTGATGTGACTTTAAATAATAAAGGTTCAGTCTATTATCGGGGTTCAGAGGCTGATGTGACTTAAATAATAAAGGTTCAGTCTATTATTAGGGTTCAGAGGCTGATGGGACTTTAAATAATAAAGGTTCAGTCTATTATATGGGTTCAGGGGCTGATGGGACGTCAATAGATGGGGGTTCAGTCCAGTATAACTGTTTTTAAATCTGAAGATGGTTCAACTCTATGTGTGAGTGTTTTAAATATATAGTTGATTAAGCTAAAATTGTCTCCTTGGACTGTAAAGTTCCGAGGTCTAGTTGAGATTGTGAGGTTGAAGCAGAAGTCTCTCAAAGGGTTAACAGCAGCAGGCGGAGTTGAAAACAGACAGTGCTTCTCACTCAGGCCTTGAGATAACAGTCTGCAGTATAATCGGATACCTTTCCTTTGAGTCAGTGAACACCAGCAAAGTTACGTTTTGAATTAATTAAAGGAAACCAGTGGGTTTCTCCACCTCTTTGATAAAAGTTATTATTTTCGAAAGCAATTGATTGAAATTACCAGAATCTTAAATTTTACTTACTTGAAATAAGGTTTATCTCATTTTATCTGGAGATTAATAGAAACTTAAAGAAGATCATGGACACCATTTTAAAAAGTGTCAATCTGAAGATGATAATTGATTTTGCTAATACTTATGATAGTTGATTTTGCTAATACTTATGTGTATGTAACAGAAAAAAAAAACTTGTTAAAAGAAAAAATTGTTAAGATAAAGAAATAATTAAGTTGTAAATGTTATACAAGTTTGTGTTAAGCAAATTGTAAATTTAGTTCTGAGTTGAGATCAGAGCTAAGCTTGCAAGTTGCAGTAATTCAATTTGAATTTTCAAACATTTTTAAGTTTTAAAAAAAAAGAGAGCAAATAGAGAAAAGAAGGACACAGATCTTGAATGCGTTGAATAGCACATTTCAAAGGCCCATAAATCTTTCTGTTATCTTAGACCTAAAACCTGGGAAGATTGGTGAGCCATAGGAATGTCTGGGGCGTTTTAATGAAATCTACCGGGGGCAGTCAGGCGATTTGCTGTATCAAAATGGTCAGAATTCCCCTCAATACTGTGCTATGTTAATGCATTGCCTACCACCTTCTGTGGTTACTGCTGTGAAATGTAATAACATGAATTGGACAGAGAACGACCCTTCCCAGATGGCAAGTGCAGTCAGATTTTACTGGAAGGAGGGTGTAGGCCAAGAAGGAGGCTCAGTTACAAAAGTTAAGACTGAGTATGTAATGAAAAAGGATGATCTGCGATCCCAACAAGCGGCAGAAATGGTAGTTTACCAGCAGGAGCTCCAATATAGTGACTTTGGGTGGGTGGATCAGCGAAGAGGAGGATGAGACAACAGTGCTATATTTCTATCACCCCCCAGTGGTGGACGTTAGACATTGAACAGCCACTATCACTGCATCACGTTACCCTGGCCTATGACAGAACTGGACGAAACAGGGAGTTGGAGGACAAATACTGGCCATTACTTGAGACCGAATGGCCAGTCAAGGTTACAGCCACAGTCACGGGAAAAGAAGGTACAGCCGATTTTGTTACAATATCACCACATTTATGGCCACAGTCAGCTTCGGTAAGCCCTCATATTACACGTCAGGTCCATGACCAGTACCATGCCAGGGATATGGGGCGAATGGTCAGCATCTTACCGCAGCTCGTCAGAATAGGTATGAGATATACCTTTTGAACAATCCACGTCTGACATTTAAATACTGTACCACTATCAATCCAGCCTGTTTTCTTAGTGGTCCCCCTGTCCATGAAGACGCACCTGGCCACGACTGTTTAGCCTTGATTCAGGAAACTACCACAATAAGGGGCGATTTGAGTGACATTTCGTCAGAACAACCTGACATGATTATGTGTGGTCAAATATCCCACCGGGGTTTAGTTAATGACCTACTGCAGGCCCTCCTTCTGCCAGCGCAGATTTCCGTTATTAAATGTGCTGCCCACACGAATGGTACAACCCCAGTTGACGTTGGTAATGAACGAGCAGATTGTGCAGCGCGCACAGCCGCACAAATTCAGCAAGTGATGGTGCCTAAAATGTTAAGTCAGACTAAACGATCTACTACGAATGTGTCTGCTTCTGACAAGCCAATGCCAACCATCCAAGACGTCATAAGGTTACAGGAGGACGCTCCTGAGAGTGATAAACAAATGTGGAAACGGTTAGGTTGTACATATGATTCTGTTTCCTCTTTATGGACCACGCCTGCACATCAGACTTGTATGTCTGATGTACTGGCTTTATGGGTCATCGAATGTGTACACTTTGCAACTCATTGTGGGGCTCGGGGGACTAGTGATTTGTTGCTGGACACTTGGTGGCACCCTAAAATGCAGGGGTTGGCCCAAAGTATCAGTAATCGGTGTTTGATTTGTCAGCAATATAACACCGGAAAAGGTATCCCTTGTGGGAAGGGGCAAACCCCGTTGCCCAGTGGTCCCTTTGAGACGCTCCAAATGGATTACATTGAGTTGGAAAGGTGTCAATGTTATAAATATGTTTTGGTCATTGTGGATGTGTTCAGCAGATGGGTTGAGGCGTATCCGACTATCTATAGTAAAGCTGCTACTGTGGTTAAAGTCTTGATGAGGGAAATCATTCCCCGGTACGGTATACCAGCTCAGTTAAGTTCTGATAATGGGCCTCATTTTATTGGACAAATTAACAAGGAGTTTTGCTCCCAGTTGGGCATACGCCAGCAGTTACACTGTGCTTACAGACCGCAGGCAGCCGGGGTGGTTGAAAGACACAATCAGACCCTCAAAACTAAATTGGCTAAATTAAGAGCAGACACGGGACTGACATGGCTTAAGTTGCTCCCCGTTGCCCTCTTCCAGCTGCGGGTTACACCTGCGGGACCGGCCCGGCTCTCTCCCGCCGAGATTCTCTATGGCAGGCCTCTTAGAACTCCCTGGAGCCTGCAGGTTCCCAGACGGGTTCAGTTTCATCAGATGACTGAGGAAATGACCACCTATGTTCTAGCCCTTACGCAAGTGCTCAAGGAACTCCATGGCCAAGTCCGCGCGGCTCACGAGCCATTGCCCAGTACCTAGCTCACTTTCAGTCCAGCCCGGTAGTTATGTAATGGTCAAAAATTGGACTAGGAAGGGGTCGGAGCCGCGATGGGACGGGCCCTTCCAAGTTCTCCTTACCACCCCCACAGCAGTTAAAGTGGAGGGGCGAAGTGCTTGGGTCCACCTACATCACTGTAAATTGAGCCCATCTCCACTACTGTAAAAGGTCGGATACTAACCTGCCTCCCTTCTCCAGTGCTATTTTACAGGTGTGGAGCATGATGGAGTGGCTACGCATCGTCTGTCTGATATTTGGCCTCACTTCGCATGGCGTGTTATTGGCGATGGACATGGAAAAGGGGAATATTATGTATCTGTGTAGCCCCAACCAATCTACAAGGATACATCACCTATGCACAGGTGATGTTCTTCACTGCCCCCATATACGAGGACATGGTATCGACTCATGGAAGGTCATCAAAGTTAAGGAGAATGCGGGAGTCATGAAGCAGCTGCACCGGCCCCGGCGATGGGAAGGGAACATTATATGGACATTGCCTTGTTTTTGGAATACATGTAAATTTGATTTTGGATGTGTTAAAAGTGGTACAATAAAGGTAACATCAGGCTGTCAGAAGAAGTGTAGGAAGAGACCATGAGAAAGAGAAAGGGACTAGAGAGAGGACGGGGCGTGTGAGAAGGGAAGTACAGCTAGAACGTAGGTTACCGGGAGATGCACTTAAGTTAATTAAAGGCCAAACTGAGGAAAACCCGGGTAGTATGAATCTCTTCTACCAGATTTACCACCGTCTGTATGGCCAGGGACGGGTTGTCTGCTACCCAAACCCCGCAGCGGTGTCTAGGTTATTTTCTGTTTCACCGCTTTGGGGCACTCCCCAAACGGTGGTTCATTGTCAGCGTTCCGAGCCATTGCCCGAGCAAGTCACTCTTCCTTACGATCCGGATTCAGCACCACCGGCTATTTGCCTTCCCCTCCCTCGGGATAATTTCCATTCACAGTACGATAGGCTGCGACGGTGGAGGGCGTACATACCTAGCCACTTCACTCCCAATAGGGATTCCCGGTCGTACGAGAATTGCTTCAGCAGTGAAGGGTACGGCTGTTTGCTGGTAGAGGTGGACACAAATATAACATGTCTGTTTCCCACCTGTACGGACAGGAGGTGCCATATCACCCAGGCGTCTGGCCAATGCGTTTGTTATAGCACCACTTGCGTTCCATTGAACGCTGGCCTCCAGCTCCTTTGTGGCTGGGCGAATGTCTCTCATATCACTGTTGGGAATAGGGCTTTCTGCATTGCTGGGCGGCCCGAATGGGCATTTCAAAATTGGATAAACTGGGCTACTGGGAGGTCCTTACGCAACCGGTATGCTCTTGACTATCTTCTGGCCCGTGAGGGTGGGGTATGCGCCATAGTACAGGGCAAGTGTATTATGGGGATTCAGGACTTGACTGCTAACATTACTAAATTTATGGATCGCATACGGGATCACTTGGACGGGATGCAGGATCCTGACTCTTGGGGTAACTGGGGATTTGGAGGATGGAAGGACTGGTTGATAAATATGGCCATGTATCTAGTGGTAGCTATCGGCTGCATCTTTGTGGGCCTGGCCATCCTTAAATGTGTGATGGGTAGAATGCTGGGTGCACTGGATCAGATCACCGCCCCAATCGCCGAGAAAAAAATTTAACTGTTAAAATCCATGAGGGTGAAGCAGATGAAGGGGGGCTAAGACAGGAATTGGAAATGCAGCGACGAATCTTTTTAGATGAGGAACCGTAGCTATAGATTGGATAGTTCGGTTATCATGGAATGATAAAAGGAGGGAATGACGAATGTGATATAAAATAGTTACTTTAGAGTTACTAGTTAATGTAATGTAGAAATAAGCCACTTTGATTTTTGCAGTTAGGGACAAAGGAATTTGAGACCGCATGGAAAAAGCAGGAAGAGGTGTGTCTATGAGGGTGATGCTTCATTGATAGGGGCCAGAGAAAGGGATTGGAAGTGAGCCAATCAGAATAGATCGAACAGGTCAGGAGGGACATAGGCTGACCTATGTCCGTCGAGTATGTGAAACTTGATACCATTTGAACTGATTTTGCAGAGATCCCTTTGTCTGTTAGTTCAGTCGTTTTCTGGAATGGAAGAGGCTGGATGTCTCTTACATTTCTGTAAGGTGATTAAGCTTGCAAGCTAAATAAATAACTTCTGTTTACGTGCGAATCCGTCTCAACTTTTATTGAGGCCAGACTGACAGAGAAAGAAATTTGGAGATCAACAATGTGATCCAGGACCACTGCACAGGGGACAACCCAATCATCTCCCAATTTAGCAACTATGAGGCCTGGCCACTGGCAGCTCCACCACCCTGTCCCACCTCTTCCACTCCACCCTTACTTCAACCCTAACCCCAAACAGAATCCACCTTCCGCTGAACCTCTCACTCCTTCCCTCTTCCTACATCTTTCCACCCCTTCCTTCTCCCTCAGTCCTTCACTCCATTTTCCCTGTGGCGCACAAAGACTCCGTGAGACGAATAGAGTGAAGTCGATGAGGCTTTATTAAGCGTATCTGTTCCCCCGCAGCTCGATAGTAGAATGGCCTGCGGGGGAGGACTCCGGCTTCTTATACTCCGCCTTCAGGGCGGAGCTAGAGGTCAACGGCCAACCAGGACCCGGGATCTGTCAGCCAATGACATTAGGGCATCCAGTCCCACATGACCCCCAATACATACTACCACATTCACTCCTTGTCAAAAATGAACCCGGCGGGGTGATGCTTCGTATGGTGGTAAGGGTTTACAGGGCTGGTCCTGGGAGGAAAACATTCACATGGCAATACAGTATTGTACAATTTTGTCCTGTTTCAACTATTTACAGAAGGTATCGGGAGAAAAGCAAAATGTTCTTGTGAAAAATCCATATATTGATTTAGATCGACGCCACGAGTCGGTCGGGCGGTCTGGTCGTCCGTGTCGATCGCCTCGGCCCCGGTGGTGGTGGTGGTGCTTGTACCGGTGTTGTCGTCTCCAGGAGCCTTAGGGTTTCAGCTTGGGCTTTATTCTTGGTCGGGCCTGAGGGGAGGGGAACCGATCCTCCTGGGAAGGGGGCGGTCGCGGGGTGCGGCGGTGGCAGGAAGGGGGGGGTTGGGTGAATGGTGTCGGGGGGGGGTGTGTGTTACCGGCGGGCGCCAGATCCCGCAGGGAGACCGTGTCCTGTCGGCCGTCCCGTACGTAAGCGTACTGCGGGTCCGCCTTATGTGCCCGCACATGCTTTCGGAGCAAGATGGGTCCTGGGGCCGCCAGCCAGGTCGGCAGTGACGTTCCAGAGGAGGATCTCCTAGGGAAGACAAGGAGACGCTCATGAGGCGTTTGATTAGTGCTCGTACATAACAGCGACCGGATGGAGTGGAGAGCGTCCGGGAGGACCTCCTGCCACCGTGAAACTGGGAGGTCCCTGGACCGTAGGGCCAGTAGGACGGTCTTCCAGACCGTGCCGTTCTCCCTCTCTACTTTCCCGTTCCCCTGGGGGTTGTAGCTGGTCGTCCTGCTTGAGGCTATGCCCTTGCTGAGCAGGAACTGGCGCAGCTCGTCACTCATGAAAGAGGACCCCCTGTCGCTGTGGACGTATGCGGGGCAACCGAACAGTGTGAAGATGGTGTTCAGGGCTTTAATGACTGTGGCCGCGGTCATGTCAGAGCAGGGAATGGCGAATGGGAAGCGGGAGTATTCGTCCACCACATTAAGAAAGTATGTGTTGCGGTCGGTGGAGGGGAGGGGCCCTTTGAAATCGAGACTAAGGCGTTCAAAGGGGCGGGAAGCCTTAATCAGGTGCGCACCATCCGGCCTGAAAAAATGCGGTTTGCATTCCGCGCAGATGTGGCAGTCCCTTGTGACTGTACAGACCTCCTCTAAAGAGTATGGGAGATTGCGGGACTTGATAAAGTGGAAAAACCGAGTGACCCCCGGGTGGCAGAGGTCCTCGTGGAGGGTTTGGAGGCGGTTAATTTGTGCGTTGGCACATGTGCCGCGGGATAGGGCATCGGACGGCTCGTTCAGCTTTCCGGGACGATACAAAATCTCGTAGTTGAAGGTGGAGAGCACGATCCTCCACCTTAAGATCTTGTCGTTTTTGATTTTGCCCCGCAGTGCATTATCGAACATGAAGGCTACCGACCGTTGGTCAGTGAGGAGAGTGAATCTCCTGCCGGCCAGGTAATGCCTCCAATGTCGCACAGCTTCCACTATGGCTTGGGCTTCCTTTTCCACTGAGGAGTGGCGGATTTCTGAGGCGTGGAGGGTCCGGGAGAAAAAGGTCACGGGTCTGCCCGCTTGGTTAAGGGTGGCCGCTAGAGCTACGTCGGAGGCGTCGCTCTCGACCTGGAAGGGGAGGGACTCGTCGATGGCGCGCATCGTGGCCTTTGCGATATCCGCTTTGATGCGGCTGAAGGCCTGGCAAGCCTCTGTCGACAGAGGGAAGGTCGTGGTCTGTATTAGGGGGCGGGCCTTGTCTGCGTACTGGGGAACCCACTGGGCGAAGTATGAAAAAAACCCCAGGCAGCGTTTCAGGGCTTTTGGGCAGTGCGGGAGGGGGAATTCCATGAGGGCGCGCATACGTTCGGGGTCGGGGCCTATTATCCCATTGCGCACTACGTAGCCCAGAATGGCTAGCCGATTGGTGCTAAAAACGCACTTGTCCTCGTTGTACGTGAGGTTCAAGGCTTTGGCGGTCTGGAGGAATTTTTGGAGGTTGGCGTCGTGGTCCTGCTGGTCGTGGCCGCAGATGGTTACATTGTCGAGATACGGGAACGTGGCCCGCAACCCATGTTGATCAACCATTCGGTCCATCTCCCGTTGGAAGACCGAGACCCCGTTTGTGACGCCAAATGGGACCCGTAGGAAATGGTATAATCGCCCGTCTGCCTCGAAGGCTGTGTACTTGCGGTCACTTGGGCGGATGGGGAGCTGATGGTAGGCGGACTTGAGATCCGCGGTGGAGAAGAATTTATATTGGGCAATCCGATTGACCATGTCGGATATGCGAGGGAGAGGGTACGCGTCTAGTTGTGTGCACCTGTTGATGGTCTGGCTATAGTCTATGACCATCCTTTGTTTCTCCCCTGTCTTCACTACTACCACCTGCGCTCTCCAGGGACTATTGCTGGCCTGGATTATGCCTTCCTTTAGTAGCCGCTGGACTTCGGACCGAATGAAGGTCCGGTCCTGGGCGCTGTACCGTCTGCTCCTAGTGGCGACGGGTTTGCAATCCGGGGTGAGGTTCGCAAACAAGGACGGGGGTTGCACCTTGAGGGTTGCGAGGCCACAGATAGTGAGTGGGGGTATTGGGCCGCCGAATTTGAACGTAAGGCTCTGTAGATTGCATTGGAAATCTAATCCCAGTAAGGTGGGGGCGCAGAGTTGGGGAAGGACGTTTAGTTTGTAGTTTTTGAACTCCCTCCCTTGCACCGTTAGGGTAACTATGCAGAATCCTTGGATCTGTACGGAGTGGGATCCTGCAGCTAGGGAAATCTTTTGTGCGCTGGGATAGGTGGTCAAGGAACAGCGTCTTACCGTGTCAGGGTGGATAAAGCTCTCCGTGCTCCCGGAGTCGACTAGGCATGGTGTCTCGTGGCCGTTTATTAGTACCGTTGTCGTCGTCGTCTGGAGTGTCCGGGGCCGAGCTTGATCGAGCGTAATTGAAGCGAGACGTGGTTGTAGTAGTGGAGTGGGGTCCGTTGTTGCCGTCCAAGATGGCGTCGGGGATGAACAAAATGGACGCCCTCATACATCGCACATGGCTGGGGGGTCACAAGATGGCGGCGGGGGTGGACAAAATGGCCACCCCCACGCGTCGTAGAGGTTTGGGGTGGTCCAAGATGGCGGCGCCCTTCCTCCCCTCGTGGTGGCCGGGACCCAAAATGGCGGTGTCTGCAGGTCGCACATGGGGCGCTGGGGGGGTTGGGGAGCGTTAGGACCGCGCGGGGCTCCCTCATCTCCGGGGACAGCGGTGGTCGGGACCCAAGTTGGTAGCGCCGGCGGGTCAGACGTGGGGCGCGGGGGGGGGGGTTTGGGGAGCGTAAACGGCTTGCAGGGCTCCCTGTTCTCCCGGGACAGCGGCGACCTCGCGGGACCGGCACACAACCGCGAAATGGCCCTTTTTCCCGCAGCTCTTGCAGATCGCTGCGCGGGACGGGCAGCGCTGCCGGGGGTGTTTCGCCTGGCCGCAGAAATAGCAGCGGGCGCCCCCGGTGCGACTTGGCGTTTGGACCGCGCAAGCCTGTGGGGTGTCCGGGGGGAGGTGGGTTTGTCGCGACGGGTACGTACGGAGCCCAATGGGCTGCCGCGCGGTCGGGGCCATAGGCGCGGGTATTACGCGCGGCCACGTCTAGGGAGGCTGCTAGGGCCCGGGCCTCTGAGAGTCCTAGCGTAGCGACTCTCTTTCTAGAAGTCTTTGGCGGATTTGGGAGGAATTCATACCTGCCACAAAAGCTTCGCGCATTAACATGTCCGTGTGTTCATTTGCGTTCACCGAAGGGCAGCTGCAGGCTCGTCCCAAAATCAGCAGCGCGGCGTAGAATTCGTCCATCGATTCTCCGGGACCTTGCCGTCTCGTCGCGAGCTGGTAGTGAGCGTAGATTTGGTTAACTGGGCGGACATAGAGACTTTTCAGTGCTGCGAACGCCGTCTGGAAATCCTCCGAGTCTTCGATGAGGGAGAAGTTCTCCGTGCTTACCCTCGAGTGCAGGACCTGTAGTTTTTGGTCTTCTGTGACCCGGCCGGTGGCCGTTCTGAGGTAGGCCTCGAAACAAGTCTGCCAGTGCTTGAAGGCTGCTGCCGCGTTCACTGCGTGGGGGCTGATCCTCAGGCATTCCGGAATGATCCTGAGCTCCATAGTCCTTTTTAGGCACGCTTAATAAATTGTGGCGCACAAAGACTCCGTGAGACGAATAGAGTGAAGTCGATGAGGCTTTATTAAGCGTGTCTGTTCCCCCGCAGCTCGATAGTAGAATGGCCTGCGGGGGAGGACTCCGGCTTCTTATACTCCGCCTTCAGGGCGGAGCTAGAGGTCAACGGCCAACCAGGACCCGGGATCTGTCAGCCAATGACATTAGGGCTTCCAGTCCCACATGACCCCCAATACATACTACCACATTCCCCAACCTTCCACTCCTTCCCACTACCACTGCTCCCCTTCCCCTCTCCAAGGGTCAAACCAGCATCGCCACAGGGGTTGGCCCTGGGTTGGTAGTATCAGCGGGCCTTGTCTGTGGGATGGAGGATGATGGCTCGCTGTGAGATGAGCTCTGGTGCTCCACATTGTCTGACAAAGTCTTACTCCTATTTTTAAGATAACATACCACTGACGCCCAGGTGATCCTTGCATGATCCTCCTCATGGGTACAATGCCTTGCCAGGGGGGTTGTGGAAAATGATATACAGTTAGGGCTCACACACTGAGGATGCTGTCATACAAAGCAGGTTCATACTGTTGCCCCCATGCCCTGCCATTTGTTGGTGTGGGTGTAACCATGTGGGGCATCCATGTGCCATGGGCACCCTGCCCAACCTCTGCCCATCCTTCACGCTCATGAGAAGAGGTTAGAGGCAGATCGGACTGCTGGTGCAAAATTGTTTAATGGTGAGTGTTTACAATGGTGAGAATCTCCTGGACAAAGAGGACAGTTCATGTTGGGGTTTGGTGGGAGGTGGGTTGTAAGGAAGATGCAGGCAGGTGGGGTGTTGTTGACCTCTAGGGGATTGGGGGCTAGTGTGAGGAGTGAGGGACGGGAGTGATGCCAGGGGCACAGAGGTGGCGACTCACCTGAGCTGCCTGAAGGAGGTTGTTCATCGTCTTTTGGCATTGCGTGCTGGTCCTCCTGCTGAGGCTGGCAGCACTGATAGCCTCTGCCATCTCATAGAACATAGAACATAGAACGATACAGCGCAGTACAGGCCCTTCGGCCCACGATGTTGCACCGAAACAAAAGCCGTCTAACCTACACTATGCCATTATCATCCATATGTTTATCCAATAAACTTTTAAATGCCCTCAATGTTGGCGAGTTCACTACTGTAGCAGGTAGGGCATTCCACGGCCTCACTACTCTTTGTGTAAAAAACCTACCTCTGACCTCTGTCCTATATCTATTACCCCTCAGTTTAAAGCTATGTCCCCTCGTGCCAGCCATTTCTATCCGCGGGAGAAGGCTCTCACTGTCCACCCTATCTAACCCCCTGATCATTTTGTATGCCTCTATTAAGTCTCCTCTTAACCTTCTTCTCTCCAACGAAAACAACCTCAAGTCCATCAGCCTTTCCTCATAAGATTTTCCCTCCATACCAGGCAACATCCTGGTAAATCTCCTCTGTACCCGCTCCAAAGCCTCCACGTCCTTCCTATAATGCGGTGACCAGAACTGTACGCAATACTCCAAATGCGGCCGGACCAGAGTTTTGTACAGCTGCAACATGACCTCCTGACTCCGGAACTCAATCCCTCTACCAATAAAGGCCAACACTCCATAGGCCTTCTTCACAACCCTATCAACCTGGGTGGCAACTTTCAGGGATCTATGTACATGGACACCTAGATCCCTCTGCTCATCCACACTTCCAAGAACTTTACCATTAGCCAAATATTCCGCATTCCTGTTATTCCTTCCAAAGTGAATCACCTCACACTTCTCTACATTAAACTCCATTTGCCACCTCTCAGCCCAGCTCTGCAGCTTATCTATGTCCCTCTGTAACCTGCTACATCCTTCCACACTGTCGACAACACCACCGACTTTAGTGTCCTCTGCAAATTTACTCACCCACCCTTCTGCGCCTTCCTCTAGGTCATTGATAAAAATGACAAATAGCAACGGCCCCAGAACAGATCCTTGTGGTACGCCTCTTGTAACTGAACTCCATTCTGAACATTTCCCATCAACCACCACCCTCAGTCTTCTTTCAGGTAGCCAATTTCTGATCCACATCTCTAAATCACCCTCAATCCCCAGCCTCCGTATTTTCTGCAATAGCCTACCGTGGGGAACCTTATCAAACGCTTTACTGAAATCCATATACACCACATCAACTGCTCTACCCTCGTGTACCAGTTCAGTCACCTTCTCAAAGAACTCGATAAGGTTTGTTAGGCATGACCTACCCTTCACAAAGCCATGCTGACTATCCCTGATCATATTATTCCTACCTAGATGATTATAAATCTTGTCTCTTATAATCCCCTCCAAGACTTTACCCACTACAGACGTGAGGCTCACCGGTCTATAGTTGCCGGGGTTGTCTCTGCTCCCCTTTTTGAACAAAGGGACCACATTTGCTTTCCTCCAGTCCTCTGGCACTATTCCTGTAGCCAATGATGACATAAAAATCAAAGCCAAAGGTCCAGCAATCTCTTCCCTGGCCTCCCAGAGAATCCTAGGATAAATCCCATCCCAGATGCTGTTGAGAATGGCGGGCTGAAGTCTCCGATCCACCCTGGGGACGAGGGTATACCGCCTCTCCTCAATGGCTTCAGCATTCTGCCGATCTCCAACTCCAGGAACCTTCCCGTTGGTCTGCGTGCAGCCATCTTCTTGGCTGGAATGAGAGTCTGTGGTGGGTGGAGCGCTTAAAGGCTGCTCCAGCTCGTCAGGCTTTTAAAGCGAATCCCAACCCCAGCGAATCACTCGGGCAGTACGTGGGCAGCGTCTGGAATCACTCGGGCAGTACGTGGGCAGCGTCTGGAATCACTCGGGCAGTACGTGGGCAGCGTCTGGAATCACTCGGGCAGTACGTGGGCAGCGTCTGGAATCACTCGGGCAGTACGTGGGCAGCGTCTGGAATCACTCGGGCAGTACGTGGGCAGCGTCTGGCCCATTTGCATCACCTGAATTTCACCTGCCCAGTGCTCCCAGCAGAAACGCAGCTCCCGCGATTCAACTCCGGCGGGAGAAGTTAGGGCACAGTTCTCCGGAAAGATTTCTGAGTGTAGAAGCAGGCGGGAATTGCTGCGAGCTTCCCGGTGCTCAGCCCAGTGAGGCCAGCAACACATCTCAACGTTAATTGGTCCACTTAATCAGGCCTCACAGGCTTTTCGCTGCAAATTAAGGCTCTCCAGCTGATTTGCCGGGTTCGCACTCGCCAGCCCCCCGCTAACAAGGTTGAGCGGCAATTGAGCTGCACTTGCTCAGCCAACCCCAGCCAGCTCGCAACAATGGCACCCAGGAGATTGGCCCCAGGATTTGGGGACGCTGACCTGGGAAGGCCCTTCGATGCGGTGGAGGCCAAGAGGGATGTCCTGTTCCCCCAAGGGTCCCGGAGGATGAGCCAGAAGGCAGCCAGTGCTGCCTGGGATCAGTTGGTGTCAGCTGTCAGCTCAGGGGGTATAACCAGGAGGACTGGACAGCGGTGCAGGAAGAACGTTAATGATCTACACTGGGCAGCATGAGTGAGTAGATACCAACGCCCTTCACCCCACCCTCCCCCCCAAGGGAGCACCCACCCCCCAACTCCCCATGCGACCCCCAGCCCTCCCTCCCCCCCCAACCCCACCTTCACACCCACTCTCCCATCACTGTGAACCACGTGTGTGGCGAACAATAACCTCTCTGTGTCTCCTTAGGAAAAGCTCTTCCAAAATCGCCAGCAGAGGACCCAAGCCGGCGGAAGGGTGCCAGACATAAGAATCCTCCCCTCCTTCGAGGAGCGGGCCCTAGAGGTGAGTGGTGTGGCCGAGGTCAGATCGGTCACCCACGCGGAGGCTAGCGGACACCGAAGAGGTGAGGAACCGGAGGACCTATCAAACGTGAGTTGTTACTGACTTACTGACTGACCCATCCCTCCCACTGACCACATGTCCATTCTCCTGCAGATCCTCCAGCCGCCGGAGTCGAACCATCCTGGGCGGTACCCTCTCCTGACTCCGAGGAGAACACCTCGGAGGAGAACTCCGAGGATGCAATCGTGGTCGTCGCACAGCTGTCATCCCCACCGTCCACCAGTGCAGATAGACACACCTCGGTGGGACATGTCAGTGGACATGCTTCAGGGGCACAATCTGGTGACCATTGATGATGCAAATCACGTGGAGGCAGGAACGCCCCCCAGAGGCAGCAGTTGGAGGGCTGCTGGATCCCAGGGCCCAGCTGGATCCCAGCCCGATGCTGAGCCGATGGAAGAGGTGTTCCTGGACCTGATGTAGACGATAGGGAGCGGGCATGACATTCAGAGGGAGATGTCAGCGATATTACAGCAGATCCATAGTCGATCGGAGAAGTCCCAGAGGCTACGAGCGCAAGAGTTGTCACCGGCAGTGCTTGGCACCTAGGCCAACACTGTTGGGGTGGTGACAGCACCATGAGTGAAGGTGTCCAAGGCATCACGCAGTTGGTGACAGGCATGCTGAGGGTCTCGGCCGGATGTCCGACTCGCTGGGGAATGTCACCCAGCACCCTTGATGAGATTCTGCGGGACATATCCCGCTCTCAGTTGGGCATGGCCAAGGCACTGCGGAGCTTGTCCGAGTCACAGGTGGGCATGGCCAAGGCACTGCAGAGCTTGTCCGAGTCACAGATGGGCATGGCCAAGGCACTGCGGAGCTTCTCCGAGTCACAGGTGGGCATGGCCAAGGCGCTGCGGAGCTTGTCCGAGTCACAGGTGGGCATGGCCAAGGCGCTGCGGAGCTTGTCCGAGTCACAGGTGGGCATGGCTGAGGCGCTGCAAAGCATGGCCCAGTCACTGAGGAGCATCACCAAGGGCGTGAGGTTTGTACAGCATATTAAAGACCTTTTCGCAAAACCATCATGATGCCTCTGTCACTTCTTTCTGCAATGTGGGTTGACCCCCGGACCCTTTCCCCATCTCCCCAGTGCACCCCCCCCCCCCCATGGTGGCCCACCCCTGCGGAGGGGCCCCCACTGAGCACTGGGGTGGCAAGCCCAGCATCCCCGGGTTCTTTGCCTGTGAGCAAAGATGGCTACTCACCCCCTCGGCCCCCCACAGAAGCCCTTCTGCCAGGTTCACGTTTTTCAAAAGGAGTACTGATCAGCGTGAGCACTCGCTGGGGAGGCTGCTGAATGACCAGAGGCTATTGAATATTGGGTTTATTGGGTTGCTCTTGTTAATTGTATGGAAATGGGGCTTAAGTGGTGCTAATTGGGCTGCATGGTAGCACAGTGGTTAGCACTGTTGCTTCACAGCCCCAGGGTCCCAGGTTCGATTCGGTTACTGGGATAGGGTGAAGGTGTGGGCTTAAGTAGGGAGCTCTTCCCAAGGGCCGGTGCAGACTCGGTGGGCCTAATGGCCCCCTTCTGCGCTGTAAATTCTATGAGTTTCTCGCCTCGCTAAGGCGCGTTACTAATTTCACCTAGGATAGCGGGCCTTTGCATCGCTAACTGTTTGGCGCCAGGCAAACAGGTTATTTTTGGCCTCTCCAACTATTCACCGGCCTTGTTACGCTTCAGCGCGAGCGCAAAGAAGCCAGAGAATTGCACGTTTAGTCTCCAAAAAGAGAATACAGCCCATGGTGTTTTGAAGAGGGGAAGGATAATTGGCGACCTGATGTTTTACTTGTCTGAAGGGATTGAGGACTACCTTTCCGTTAGTTTAAGAACCGGTTGATTTGAGCTGGAAGATAATAGCTGGATTTGGACTGTACCATTAATGAGGTGTTACTGAAGCTCCTCTCCAAATATTAGTGTTAGTTGGCCCCGGATTTCACTGACTTTATCACGTTTTGTCCCAGGATATTTTCACTTCCTGTGAAATGCAGGGAGGTTTATTTTCTGGTGATATGGTAATACACTGTCTGTCCAGGGAGTTTGGCAATACTGAAGACAGATCATTGGCAAGAGTGACACAGAACAGTGCCATCCTCCGCTTCCGCCTTCTTCACTATTAAAAATTGGAAAGGCTGGATACTCAGCAGGTCTGGCAGCATCTGAGGAGGGAGGAAGAGAGTTAACACTCCGAGTGCAATCTGACTCTTCCAGACCCCGGATTCTGTAGAAGAGTCACATTGAAATCGATGAACCACAGATGCTGCCAGGTCAGATCTCCAGAACATTTTCGTATTTCTGCCTTCTTCAGTTTGATTCTGTCGCTGGAGATTCAGGGCCAAAGGGAGAAAATAACATCTGATTTTGTATTAACTTTCAAACAAATACTTCAAAGTAGCCGCGTTACGAAATGTGCAACAGAATCTAGTCAGTTGAAAGCTTTATTCAATTATTTCTCAGTGAATTTAAATGGTGACCAGATACATAAACGGATATATTGCTCGATGCCCCAATAAGTTAAATCTCCAGTTTCTCTTAAATGACCCTCTTATGGACTGACCTCATTAACACTACACCCTGTCTGCTTCATCCGATGCCAGTGCTTTTGTAGTTACATTGTATATGTTGTGTTGCCCTATTATGTATTTTCTTTTATTCCCTTTTCTTCTCATGTACTTAATGATCTGTTGAGCTGCTCGCAGAAAAATACTTTTCACTGTCCCTCGGTACACGTGACAATAAACAAATCCAATCCAATCCAATCTTTAACGGAACTGTCCCCATAAACAAGTAAAGTCCTCATGTGGGTGAGCGCTTGCAGGACACCAATTGATTCAACCAGGCAGAAACATGACTGAGGGTAAATACAAAGAATGAATAAAGAAATTCCACAATATGATTTTAAAAGCCAACATTTGACATGATCGCGCGCATTACAATCATTCCCGAAAGATCAATGCATCAATTGGAAGTCACCCTGAGGAGTGGATTCCGGGTTCCTTACAGCTCACCCAGTCGGTGTGTTTGAGGGAAGCAGGGATCTATAGATCTTCTCCGCTTCATCTTTGGTCAGATACACTTTGCGAAATCGCTGACTCCTGTCCATTTCGCAGACACTGAGATGTCTGAGCTCCAGAGGCAGCGGGAACTCGGGTTTCTCATCGGGCAGATAGAAAGCAAAACTCAGATACTCCCAGGAGCGAGAGTCTGGGTCACAGTCACTGACCCTCCAGCTCCCATCGCCACCCTGGATCAGCACTCGCATTTCTGAACCTGTTGATTCTGGTCTCCATTTCCATTCGGCACCTTCCCGGGTTATGACTTCAGACGGGAGGGGAGGGCATTTCTCGAATATCTCCACCCCGGGGGGGTGGGCTACCACAGTGTGCATCACCTCGCGATCATATCTAAATGTTCCCAATACTCTGAACTCAGGATATTTGCCCTTGCAGACTGATTTTTCATATTCACCTATCAGATCATTGAGTTTGTAGGTGAATTTGAAATTCCCATAATTGGATATTTTCAGGAAAGCGGGAGAGCTGATAAACTGCTCCAGCAGGGAGTCCCGCAAACCTCCCACATCTTGGGGCAGATTTCCTGCACGTTCCCTCGTCCACGCTTCCGTTGTTTCCTTTAGTTTCTCCTTCTTTTCCTCCTTTTCCACCTGGTTCGCTTCCGCATGCCACCAGGAGAAACGGACGCTCAGACCTTCTCCTATTTCCTTTTCATTTGCAAACTTCATGCATTGGTCAGCGAGGATGCCCCTGACTCCGGTGCAGTGGGTGACATGGGTGACGCTTGTGATAGAGAAACAAGTGCGTTCGCTCTGCTGGGGATCCTCAATTTTGACATCGAGTAAAGCCGAGTCTGGCACAGAGAAGACTCTGCCCCATTGGGTGTGGCTGACATGCTTCAAGGGGTAGAAGTCTTCAGGACCGCCGAAGCCGACTCGAATCCGGTACCATTCCTCGGCAGTGTACATGGTTTTCTCTAACCGGAGAGGGAGGGTGGGACTCTGGAATGAATGTCTCATGGAGCAAGTCGGCAAAGAATGAAGAGCGGTCTTTATATTGTTGAGTGATGGGCGGACTTTCACATACCTGTTCACAACCAATCATCTTTCATCATCACACAACAGTTATGGAGATGTCCTTCTATGGAAGCGTCAAACGAAAGTAAATCTTTTCTATTGAATTGGAAAGGGAGGTGCTTATGCCTTTAGTTTGTTGGACTGAATTGCTAGGTTGATTCTGTGACTAACAGCCCCTCCAGAGTGACATTGAGAAAGAAAGATTGAAGATATTTGATGATGAACCTAATTGGTCTTCAATACAGTGGGAATAACGGAGATGGAGCAATTCAACAATATATAGAATTTGGGGGCGAGAGGGGGTTTGACTTGCCGGAGGAGTTGGAAAGGGTGGTCAGGCTGCATTCTGGCTACCCCAAGTGAAATAGGAGAAACCCGGCATTTCGATGTCTCCCGACTTTTTCCATTGTAATTAATTCCCACTTCACTGACCTCAGCCCAACTCCCGGCACTGACTGAAACTCAACACAAAATACACATATTTTATTCACCCTTTAGTTAACACGGAACGTGGGTCTTTATTTAATTGCTTCTTTGAATATTTGCTAGTTAACAATCGTAACTCTCCTGCCTGATCTCCAGCATATCAGTTAATCGGTTAAAATTGAGAATATCGAGCCCTTGTCAGACAACAAAAACAGAAATATTAACCTCTCATTTTTTCAGCTGATGACCGACTTGTTGAGTATTTGCAGCATTTTAAGTTTTTATTTCAATGTTTAATTATTTCCCTTTAGCTCGGCTCTCGTTCATATTATTTTAAGAAAAATATCTAACTTTTACCTACAATATAAAATGAAACCAAATAGACCAGTTTAAAGTTTTCATTTAATTGTATTCCAGTTCATTACAGCGAAATTAAACATTCAATTAACCCACAATCTATCAACTCCACCCGGAATTTAACAGAATTACAATTCCCCTCATTCCCGATTCAATGTCTTAGTTTCAGTGTAACATTTGGTCATATTCCCGGAAAGTGTAAGGGTATTTAACAGAAACGTTCATAACCTTTCAGAACAGACAGGTAGAATTCCTCTGCTTCACCCCGGCTCATGTAGGTGTAAGGCGGCCGGTATCGCTGACTCCTCTCCATTTCACAGACACTGACATGTCTGAGCTCCAGAGGCAGCGGGAACTCGGGGTTCTCATCGGGCAGATAGAAAGCAAAACTGACAAAGTCCCACCGTCGACAGTCTGGGTCACAGTCACTGACCCTCCAGCTCCCATCGCCACCCTGGATCAGCACTCGCATTTCTGAACCTGTTGATTCTGGTCTCCATTTCCATTCGGCACCTTCCCGGGTTATGACTTCAGACGGGACGGGAGGGCATTGCCCGAATATCTCCACCCCGGGGGGGTGGGCTACCACAGTGTGCATTATTTCGATATTATATTTGAAAGTTCCCAATACTCTGAACTCAGGATAGTTGCCCTTGCAGACTGATTTTTCATATTCACCTATCAGATCATTGAGTTTGTAGGTGAATTTGAAATTCCCATAATTGGATACTTTCAGGAAAGCGGGAGAGCTGACAAACTGCTCCAGCAGGGAGTCCCGCAAACCTCCCACATCTCGGGCTGGCGCTCCTTCCATGGTTTGATTGAGCTGTTTTGTCACTGCTTCCCTCTTGGCCCCTCGCGCCTTCTCCATATCCTCCTGGCTCACTTGGACACTCCACCAGGAGAACTGCACCTTCAGATCTTCCCCAATCTGCTTTAAGTTGGCTTTTTTCAAGCACTGGTCAGCGAGAATGCCCTGGACTCCATTTGAGTCGGTGACATGGATGAGATTGGTGATGGAGAATTGAGGACGCTCACCCACTTTGGGAAACTCGATGTTTGTGCCCAGCACACAGGAGTCTGGGAGAGTGAAGCCTCTGCCCCATTCCCTGTGGCTGACGTGTTTCAGTGGGTAGAAATCTTCAGGTCCACGGAAGCCAGACTTAATTCGCTGCCACTTTGCGGAGGTGAACATGGTCTGGGCAGAGCAATGAGTGAGCTCGAACTGGATGGAGCAACTCAAACACCAAACGCAATGAAGCAAATAAGGAGAAGTGACAAATTGTGGTCAGACCCAACCCTCCTTCACTTTCATACGTCACCTGTTCAATATGGAAGCTTCTTACAAACCTCCAGCAGTTGTGTAAATGTGATGTGTTGCCGATTCTGAGTAATTTGGGTTTGATTATTTAATAATAAATGATGAAATAATACGCCCGGCAGCATGGTATGTAACTGACTTTACTCCAATGCCCTACAATGAGGCTGTGCTGTATCTACCTGTATCCCTGTCTCCATGTTGTTGCAGAGAGACAAATGCAGCTAGCTTTTCACAGTAACTAGTGTTAATGTAAGCCTACTGCCTCTGCTTTAGGCTGCTTCATCCTGTCAGCTGGACAGCGCAACGACACAGCTCCACAGCAGCTAAAAATGAAACTGAAAGTGGGGGGGTGGGGGGGAAGCCTGTGCTAATGCAGCAATATGCGTTGTTCTCATTTCACCCTCAAATAATCGGAATTTACTGATGTGGCTGACGCCCCCCCCCCCCCCCCCTCCCGCCCACGAACACCCACCTGCCCCCGGACACACTTTCCGGTGTGATCCAGCAGGCCGAATCCACATTAACTGGGGTCAGATGTAACCCAGCAGTGATTAGAAACACGGGAGACTGGCTCTGTTGCTGATGTGAAGAAGACAATTTTTTTTTGGTAAATCTTTTTATTGAACATTTTTCAAGTTATATACAAATACAAAATCATAACACGAAAATAGGAACAGCCCTCCCCCCCCCCCCCCCAGCTGACAGCTCTTTAAAATTCCTAACAAACCGTTGCCATCTTATATAGAATCTCCCAATCGACCCCCTCAGTGCGTATTTACATTTCTCCAAGGCACTGACCTCCACCCCAGCAGAACCCGCCTATAAGCTAGCAGCCAGGCGAAGGCTAAAACATCTGCCCCTGCTCCCGCTCTGACACCCCGAATCTGGCCTCCTGCGGATCCCGCTCCAGCTCCCTGGTGCGGAAGAAAGAGACCCAAAGTTTGGCTAGCCTAGGACATGTCCAGAACATATGTATTTACCCCTCCCACATCGCTCACACTTATCTTCTACCCCCTAAAACACGCAAACGCATCCCTGCCCTCATTAAATGTGCCCGATGCACCACCTTCAGTAGTATGATCTCGAGCCTCGCACACGATAACGTGGAATTCCCCGTCCATAAGGCCACACACAGGCACCCTCCACTTCCCCTTCTAGCTCCTCCTCCACTTTCACTTTAATCCCCTCCAGCGAGGCCCCCTCCTCCACCAGCAGCCCACCATAGATTCCTGAAGTTCTACCCTCCTCATACTCGGCTAGCGACAGTACCTTCTCCACCAATGACGCGCGGGGTGGGGGGCAACCGGAGAAGTCGAATAAACCTCCCTTGCAAAGTTCCACACCTCCAAGTACCTGAACTCCTCCGATTGCACTAACCTGTATTTCTCCACTAACTCCCCCAAACTCGCAAACCTCCCCTCCAGGAACATTTCCCCCATTATTGGCATCCACCTAACCTCCCATCCCCCAAACCTGGTGTCCACCCTAGCGGGCTCAAACATATGATTGTCCCTGATCGGTCTCATCCTTGACCCTCTCTCCACTTTAAAGTACTGCCATAATTGCCTTCATATTTTTAGCATAGCTATCACCACCGAGTTCCCTGAAAACTTCCTCAGGGAGAGTGGGAGCGGGGCCGTCACCAACGCCCACAATCCTGTGACCTCACACGGCCTTGGCTCCCTCTTTACCCAAACTGACTTCTGATCCCCCCACCAACCCTAACACCTTCTTCACATTCGCCACCCAATAGTAGTAAAGCAGCCCAATTCGCCTGATTACTGGTCCCTCGGCCGGACCACTCTTTATATCCTCGCCACCATCCCTGCCCATATAAATGACAAAATCATGCTTTCCATCCCTACAAAGAACGCCTTTGGCAGAAACACCAGCAGGCATTCAAACAGGAACAAAAACAATGGCAACTTATTCATCTTCCCCGATTGCACTCGCCCAGCTAACGACAGTGGGAGACTAACCCATCTCTGTAGGTCTGCCTTCACCCTGCTCAACATGTTTGTAAAACTTCACTTCTGAAGCTGCGCCCAATCCATTGCCACCTGTACCCCAAGGTACCTGAAATGCAAATTTATCAGCCTGAGTGGCAACACCTCCAAATTAGTTCCCCTCCCTGGTGGGGTGACTGGAAAACATTCACTTTTGTCCCGATTCAGTTTATACCCGGAAAAAGCTCCAAACCGCTTTAGCATCCCCATTACGTCCCCCATAGTCGGGACCGGATCCGTGAGGTACACCAACAGGTAGTTGGCATACAGCGACATGCTATGCTTCCCTCCCCCCTCATTATCCCCCTCCACTTATCCAAACTCAAGGCGATGGACAAAGGCTCAATCGCCAATGCAAAAAGGGGAGGGGACATAGGGCACCCCTGCCTCATTCCCTTATGCAGTCGGAAGTAGCCCAAGCTTGCGTTATTTGTCCGGACACGAGCATTTGGCTCCTGGTACAACAACTTAACCCATGACACCAACTTTGGCCTTATCCCAAATTGCTCCAGCACCTGAACATATACCTCCACTCCAACCTATTAAAGGCCTTCTCTGCATCCAGTACCACAATCATTGCTCATCCCCTCTGCCTGAGACAACACCACATTCAACAGGCGCTGCACATTGGAAGACAATTGCCTACCCATCACAAATCCTGTCACATCCTCCCCAATGACCTGCGGGAGACACCTCTCCAACCTGAGCGGCAACACCTTCGCTAAAATCTTTGCGTCCAAGTTCAACAACAAGATTGTTCAGTATAACCCACATTCCACTGGGCCTCGATCCTTCAAAAGCAGTGAAATGGAAGCCTGACTCATCATTTCTGGGAGCACTCCCCAAGCCACAGGATCCTCAAACACTTCCATCAGCAATGGGACTAACCTGTCTGCAAGCCTTTCATAAAAACCCACCAGGAATCCATCCGGCCCCAGTACCTTCCGCGTCTCCATATTCCCAATTGCCTTTCTGACTTCCTCTGTCCCCTCCAATCCATCCAGGTCTTCCTCTTCCACCCTTAGACACTCCAAGCTCACGAAAAAAATCAACCATGTCCGAATCGTCCTCCGGAGGATCCGAGTTGTAAATTTAATATCTTATTACTGAATTGTCACAGTCTCCGGGATTGGTTCACTTGCGTGTTCATTCAGACTGGGGGCGAAAACAAATGTTCACTCCTGATCTGCCCAACAACAGCTGACTGTCTCCGGAACTTCTTTCTCACTTATCACAGTCAAGGCTAATCTCAGGACAGGAAAGATAATGATGGTGAGAGTGGTTTACATGGGTTGTGGCTGGCGCTGGCAAGGGGAGGTGGTGACATGGTAGTAATGGACTACTAACCAACAGGCCCAAGCTAATGAAGGCATGGGTTGGACTTCCGGGTGCGGCGATGACCAGCTGAGTCACACGTTTCGGCAGCTCCCAGTGGAACGGACTTTTGGGCTCTTAATAGGAGCCCCAACGGCAATTTTAACGGCTAAAAACACTGTGCAGTAAACCAGAAGGGAATCCCCCTGGATACGGATGGAAAAAGGAGGGGAAAGTGGCCGGATTGCGGTGGATCCCTTAGAGCAGCGGCAAGGAAGGCAAGCACAAACCAAGATGGCGTCGGAAGGTGGTAGTTTAACATGGGGCCCTGAACAACAAGAGTTCTTGAAATGCTGTGTGGAAGAACTCAAAAAGGAAATGAAGAAGGAGCTGTTGGCCCCGATATTACAGGCGATCGAAGGGCTAAAGGATGAGCAAAAGACCCAGGAGTGGGAGCTTCGGGTCGTGAAGGCAAAGGCTGCCGAGAATGAGGATGACATACAGGGCCTGGTGGTGAAGACGGAGATGCACGAGGCACACCATAAACGATGTGTGGAAAGACTGGAGGTGCTGGAGAACAATGCGAGGAGGAATAACTTAAGGATTCTTGGTCTCCCTGAAGGTGCGGAGGGAGCGGACGTCGGGGCATATGTGAGCACGATGCTGCACTCGTTAATGGTAGCGGAGGCCCGGCGGGTCCGCTGGAGGTGGAGGGAGCATACCGAGTGATGGCGCGGGACCGAGAGCAGGAGAAATTCCTAGAGCCATAGTGGTGAGATTCCTCCGTTTTAAGGATAGAGAGATGGTCCTTAGATGGGCAAAGAAAACTCGGAGCAGTAAGTGGGAGAACGCGGTGATCCGCGTATACCAAGACTGGAGTGCGGAGGTGGCGAGAAGGAGGGCGAGCTTTAATCGGGCCAAGGCGGTGCTTCACAAAAAGAAGATAAAATTCGGAATGCTGCAACCGGCAAGACTGTGGGTCACATACCAAGGGAGGCACCACTACTTTGAGACGGCGGATGAGGCGTGGACTTTTATCGTGGAAGAAAAATTGGAATGAGTGGGTTATTAAAAAAGAACGTTTGAAACAAAGTGGTGGGGCGAGTATGGGGGGTGAAGAGGGGGGTAAAAAGGGGGGAAAGAGGAGTTTTATGTTATTAATCCTGCGATGTGGTAACTTTTCTCTCTTCCACAGGTGGTGGTGGGGGGAGGAAAGGAGGTGGAGGAGATGGGGCGTTGGCCATGGGGGGGCGGGGCCAAGGGGGAAGCGCGGGCTTGGTTCCCGCGCTATGATAATCACGGCGGGAATAGGGAAGCAGGAAGGAGGGGGCATCGCACGGTGCGAGCCGAGGTCACGGGGGGAAGCCGAGGTCGGCCAGAGTTTGCTGACTTCTGGGAGCAACATGGGGGGTGTAACTACACTAGTGGGGGATCTAGTGGGGGGGTGGGAGGGGGGAATTATTGGGTTGCTGCTGCTGGGGAGAGGGGGGAGCTGGTAGGGGGTGGGGTGGGCGGGGGGCACCGCCTGGGGGGGACACAGCTGCGTGGGAACCGGGTGAGGAGCTGGAAAAAGGGGATGACTAATCGACAAGGGGGGGGGGGTTAAAAAGCCCCCCAACCCAGTTGATCACGTGGAACGTGAGAGGGCTGAACGGGCCGATAAAGAGGGCACGGGTACTCGCACACCTTAAGAAACTTAAGGCAGACGTGGTTATGTTACAGGAGACGCACTTGAAACTGATAGACCAGGTTAGACTACGCAAAGGATGGGTGGGGCAGGTGTTTCATTCGGGGCTAGATGCGAAAAACAGGGGGGTGGCTATATTAATGGGGAAGCGGGTAATGTTTGAAGCAAAGACTATAGTGGCGGATAGCGGGGGCAGATACGTGATGGTGAGTGGCAAATTACAGGGGGAGACGGTGGTTTTGGTAAACGTATATGCCCCGAACTGGGATGATGCCAATTTTATGAGGCGTATGCTAGGACGCATCCCGGACCTAGAGGTGGGAAAGTTGGTAATGGGGGGAGATTTCAATACGGTGTTGGAACCAGGGCTGGATAGGTCGAGGTCCAGGACTGGAAGGAGGCCAGCAGCAGCCAAGGTGCTTAAAGATTTTATGGAGCAGATGGGAGGAGTAGACCCGTGGAGATTTAGCAGACCTAGGAGTAAGGAGTTTTCGTTTTTCTCCTATGTCCACAAAGTCTATTCGCGAATAGACTTTTTCGCTTTGGGAAGGGCGTTGATCCCGAAGGTGAGGCCATTATGATAGCCATTTCGGATCACGCTCCACATTGGGTGGACTTGGAGATAGGGGAGGAAACAGAAGGGCGCCCACCCTGGAGAATGGACATGGGACTAATGGCAGATGAGGGGGTGTTTCTAAGGGTGAGGGGGTGCATTGAAAAGTACTTGGAACTCAATGATAATGGGGAGGTCCAGGTGGGAGTGGTCTGGGAGGCGCTGAAGGCAGTGGTTAGAGGGGAGCTGATATCAATAAGGGCACATAAAGGAAAGCAGGAGAGTAGGGAACGGGAGCGGTTGCTGCAAGAACTTCTGAGGGTGGACAGGCAATATGCGGAGGCACCGGAGGAGGGACTGTACAGGGATAGGCAAAGGTTACACGTAGAATTTGACTTGCTGACAACGGGTACTGCAGAGGCACAGTGGAGGAAGGCACAGGGTGTACAGTACGAATATGGGGAGAAGGCGAGCAGGTTGCTGGCCCACCAATTGAGGAAAAGGGGAGCAGCGAGGGATTAGGGGGAGTGAGGGATGAGGAAGGAGAGATGGAGCGGGGAGCGGAGAGAGTGAATGGAGTATTCAAGGCATTTTATAAAAGATTATACGAAGCTCAACCCCCGGATGGGAGGGAGAGAATGATGGGCTTTCTGGACCGGCTGGAGTTTCCTAAGGTGGAGGAGCAGGAGAGGGTGGGACTGGGAGCACAGATCAAAGTAGAGGAAGTCGTGAAAGGAATTAGGAGCATGCAGGCGGGGAAGGCTCCGGGACCGGATGGATTCCCAGTTGAATTTTATCGGAAGTATGTGGACTTGCTCGCCCCGCTACTGATGAGGACCTTTAATGAGGCAAAGGAAAGGGGACAGCTGCCCCCGACTATGTCTGAGGCAACGATATCGCTTCTCCTAAAGAAGGAAAAGGACCCGCTGCAATGCGGGTCCTATAGACCTATTTCCCTCCTAAATGTAGACGCTAAGATTCTGGCCAAGGTAATGGCAATGAGGATAGAGGATTGTGTCCCGGGGGTGGTCCACGAGGACCAAACTGGGTTTGTGAAGAGGAGACAGCTGAATACGAACATACGGAGGCTGCTAGGGGTAATGATGATGCCCCCACCAGAGGGGGAAGCGGAGATAGTGGTGGCGATGGATGCCGAGAAAGCATTTGATAGAGTGGAGTGGGATTATTTGTGGGAGGTGCTGAGGAGATTTGGTTTTGGAGATGAGTATGTTAGATGGGTACAGCTGTTGTATAGGGCCCTGATGGCGAGTGTGGTCACGAATGGACGGGGATCTGCATACTTTCGGCTCCATAGAGGGACAAGACAGGGATGCCCTCTGTCCCCATTATTGTTTGCACTGGCGATTGAGCCCCTGGCAATAGCATTGAGGGGTTCCAGGAAGTGGAGGGGAGTACTCAGAGGAGGAGAAGAACACCGGGTATCTCTGTATGCGGATGATTTGTTGTTATATGTAGCGGACTCGGCGGAGGGGATGCCAGAGATAATGCGGACACTTCGGGAGTTTGGAGAATTCTCAGGATATAAACTGAACATGGGGAAAAGTGAGTTGTTTGTGGTGCATCCAGGGGAGCAAAGCAGAGAAATAGAGGACTTACCGCTGAGGAAGGTAACGAGGGACTTTCGTTACTTGGGGATCCAGATAGCCAAGAATTGGGGTACATTGCATAGGTTAAATTTAGCGCGGTTGGTGGAACAAATGGAGGAGGACTTCAAGAGATGGGACATGGTATCCCTGTCATTGGCAGGGAGGGTGCAGGCGGTTAAAATGGTAGTCCTCCCGAGATTCCTCTTTGTGTTTCAGTGCCTCCCGGTGGTGATCACGAAGGTTTTTTTCAAAAGGATTGAAAAGAGTATCATGAGTTTTGTGTGGGCCGGGAAGACCCCGAGAGTGAGGAAGGGATTTTTACAGCGTAGTAGGGATAGGGGGGGGGCTGGCACTACCGAGCCTAAGTGAGTACCACTGGGCCGCCAATATCTCAATGGTGAGTAAGTGGATGGGAGAAGAGGAGGGAGCAGCGTGGAAGAGATTGGAGAGGGGGTCCTGTAGGGGGACTAGCCTACAAGCTATGGTGACGGCCCCATTGCCGTTCTCACCGAAGAAATACACCACAAGCCCGGTGGTGGTGGCTACTTTGAAAATTTGGGGACAGTGGAGACGGCATAGGGGAAAGACGGGAGCCTTGGTGGGGTCCCCGATAAGAAATAATCATAGGTTTGCCCCGGGGAGAATGGATGGGGGATTTGGAATATGGCAAAGAGCAGGAATAACGCAACTGAAAGATCTGTTTGTGGATGGGAAGTTTGCAAGTCTGGGAGCGCTGACCGAGAAATATGGGTTGCCCCAAGGCAATGCATTCCGGTATATGCAACTGAGGGCTTTTGCGAGGCAACAGGTGAGGGAATTCCCGCAGCTCCCGACGCAGGAGGTGCAGGATAGAGTGATGTCAAAGACATGGGTGGGGGACGGTAAGGTGTCAGATATATATAGGGAAATGAGGGACGAGGGGGAGATTATGGTAGATGAGCTGAAAGGGAAATGGGAAGAAGAGCTGGGGGAGGAGATTGAGGAGGGGCTGTGGGCGGATGCCCTAGGTAGGGTAAACCCATCGTCCTCGTGTGCCAGGCTAAGCCTGATACAATTTAAGGTGTTACACAGGGCGCATATGACTGGAGCACGGCTCAGTAAATTTTTGGGGGTAGAGGATAGGTGTGCGAGATGCTCGAGAAGCCCAGCGAATCACACCCACATGTTTTGGTCATGTCCGGCACTACACGGGTTTTGGGTGGGGGTGACAAAGGTGCTTTCGAAAGTAGTGGGGGTCCGGGTCGAACCAAGCTGGGGGTTGGCTATATTTGGGGTTGCAGAAGAGCCGGGAGTGCAGGAGGCGAGAGAGGCTGATGTTTTGGCCTTTGCGCCCCTAGTAGCCCGGCGCAGGATACTGTTGATGTGGAAGGAAGCCAAGCCCCCGGGGGTGGAGACCTGGATAAATGACATGGCAGGGTTTATAAAGCTGGAACGGATTAAGTTCGTCCTAAGGGGATCGGCTCAAGGGTTCACCAGGCGGTGGCAACCGTTCTTCGAATACCTTACAGAAAGATAGAGGGAATGGAAAAGAAGAAGACAGCAGCAGCAACCGGGGGGGGGGGGGGGGGGGGAGGGGGGGGGGAGGAACCAGAAGGACTCTCAGGGTTGTTAATATATATGTATAATATGTATAGGTTGTTGCTATAGATAATTGTATATTGGACTGTCAAATCATATTTTTGGAGAGTGTTTATCTGAGACAAGGCAGTTGCCAATTAGAGTTAGGTTTCGTCTTTTGTTATATATTATTTATTTTTATTTTTTTTGTTTATAAAACAGGCCATTGTTATTTATATTGTTATATTACTGTGTAAAGGATACACAATGTACTGTGATGGTTGGCCAAAAATTTTCAATAAAATATATTTAAAAAATTTTTTTTAAATGAAGGCATGGGTTCAAATCTCACCATGACAACTGGTGGAATTTAGTCTGGAATTGAAAAAATGGTCTCAGTAACGGTGACCATGAAACTCTTGGTTCACTGATGTCCTTCAGAAGGAAATCTGCTGTCCTTACCTGGTGTGACTAAATGTGACACTTAATTCATCACCATTTTAACTGCTTTCTGAAATCGTGTGATGAACCAGTCAGTTCAAAGGCAATTAGAGATGTGTAACAAATGCTTGCCCACCCAGCATTGTCCACATCCCATGAAGGAATAAATCAAAATTTATTGTCCATTGCTAAGAAATGATGGTGGTGAGCAACCTTCCTGAACCGCTGCAGTCTGTGTGATGTAGATACTCTCACAGTGCTGTTAGGGAGGGAGTTCCAGGATTTTGACCCACCAACAGTAAAGGAACGGTGATATATTTCCAAGTGGTTTGGAGGGGAACTGATACGTGATGGTGTTCCCATGTAAGTAAGAAAGTAACGTCACCATAGCCCCAGATGACCATAGGCTGCTTTCCCCTTTGAGCGGAACACTGACTGGTGGTGATTTATCCTGAGAAGCTTATCCTGAGGTGCAGACTCGATGCAGACTTTGTTCAGTGCAGACTCGATGGGCCGAATGGCCTCTGCACTGTAGGTATTCTATGATTCTTTTCCTAAAATAAATTTAGAGTAGCCAATTATTTTTTCCAATTAAGGGGCAATTTGGCGTGGCCAATCCACCTAGCCTGCACATCTTTGGGTAGTGGGGGCGAGACCCACACAGACAAGGGGAGAATGTGCAAACTCCACACGGACAGTCACCCAAGGCCGGAATTGAACCCGTGTCCCTGGAGCTATGAGGCAGCCACATAATGTGTTGCATGGTCCAAAATAACTATCCCTGCAGATTCCGCCCCCATGATCCCCAACAGCACTAACTTCCGCCCAAGAAAAAAACCCAATACGGTAATATACCCAATGTACATGGGAGAAGAATGTTTACTCCCTCTTTCAATGATGCCTAAACCTCCATGGGTGTCTCCCCCCACCCCCCCCCCCCCCCCCCCCCCCCCCCCATCTGATCCATAAAACCTTCAGCTCCTTTGCAATCCCAGACATGGCCATTGACTTGGGGCTGGTCTTATCCATCCTAGGGTCCAACACTCAATTAAAATCAGCTGATGTGAATTCACGTCCGGGATGGACGCTAACATCTTAACAAATCCCCGTTGTCCTAATTGGGTACATCTACATTAACTAAAACAACCAACGCTCCTTCCAGGACCCCACTCATCATCACAAACCTCTCCTCCAGGTTACCCACCACCCTGGCTACCACAAGTGCCACCTTTTGCTAAACAGGATCACAACCCCTTTCGACTTAAGAGCCAAACCCCGAATGGAACGTTTTCCCCACCGTTCCTTAACCGCGTCTTGTCCTTCACTCGCACGCATGAAGGAAAACAATATCTGCCCTCAAACGTTTTAGATGCGCGAACACCTGAGACCGTTTAACCGGACCATTCAGACCTCGCACATTCTACGTTACTATCCTCACCAGGGGTTTCTGACACCCCTTCTTTGCGAAGGTCCATCATCCCCACCTAGCACAGATCTCGCCCAACCATCCAGCTCCCGTCTAGCCTGGGCCCATCCTCTCCTAAACCCAACCAGAAAGTCATCTGTGCTGCCCCACTCCTCCTCCCTCTGTCCTTCCCTCACTTTCCCCATCCCCCCCTCACCCCCCTTTCTCCCACCCCCTAACCACCAACCCTGCCCTCCCCCACTCCAAGCTCCTTGACAAAGTTGTCTGCCTCCTCCGACAATATAAAGTAATGTTCACTGCCCTTGAAAGTCACCCAAAGTTTGACTGGGTACAACACCCCAAACTGGACCTTGCTCCGAAAGAGCGTGGCTTTGGTCTTATTAAATCCTGCCCACGTTTGACCAGGTCAGTCCCAATGTCTTAGTAAATCCGGATCTGCTTCTCCGCGTTTATTTAGTTGGCACAGTGGTTAGCAGTGCTGCCTCACAGCGCTGAGGACCCGGGTTCAAATCCCGGCCCTGGGTCACTGTCCGTGTGGCGTTTGCACGTTCTCCGCGTGTCTGTGTGGGTTTCGCCCCCACAACCCAAAGATGTGCAAGTTAGGTGGATTGGCCACGCTAAATTGCCCCTTAATTGGAAAAAATAATTGGGTACTCCAAATTTATAAAAGAAAAAAAAATTGATGTATTTAATGTCGATAAGAACTTATTGGTTTAAGGCTTGTGTGACAAATTAGCTGAGTGATTATCCAGTTTATGAATAATAATCGCTTATTGTCACAAGTAGGCTTCAATGATGTTACTGTGAAAAGCCCCTAGTCGCTACATTCCAGCGCCTGTTTGGGGAGGCCGGTATGGGAATTGAACCCACGCTGCTGGCATTGTTCTGCATTACAAGCCAGCTGTTTAGCCCAGTGTGCTAAACCAGCCCCCACGGTAGAAAACAAGCCGATCTTTTCTAACAATTTGTGGCATTTGCTATTCGTCGGTTTGCAGAGTAACAGCTTTCAGTTAGAATCCCTGGGTCATGCAATCCCTGAGAATGAAGCAGAGAATGGGACACTCCAAATCATTCGGGCCATCAAGTCGACTCACACGAGTGACCGGTCCCAATGAACCCAAGAAACTACCTCGTCTGAAATCCCCAAAACTGACAGTGTAACTGACTTTCATTACACACAGAGTATTCGCAGCAGAGAAGTGTTACAGCACAGAAAGCAGCTATTCAGCTGATTGTTTGTTATTTACAGCACAGAAGGAAACCATTCGGCCCATCATGTCTGCACCGGCTCCCAAAAGAGCAAACTAGCTAGTCCTGTTCCCAGCCCTATCTCCGTCGCCTCTAAATTCATCGCTTTCAAATATATAACCTGCTCTCTTTTGAAACCTCCTGTGGAATCCATCTCCACCACTCCCCCAGGCGGTGCATTTTCCTGTTGCACCATGCCTCTGTATGGACATTTGGATGTCTTTGATGCTGCGCTGGAAAGTTGGTACCAGTACGCACAACGATTCGTTACTATTTCCAGGTGAATAACATCACCGAAAATGAGTGGCAGGTGGTCATTTTGCTCACCGCCTGTGGCCCGCATACGTTTGGGGTGACTAGGAGCCTTATGTACCCAGCTGCACCGGACAGCAAGACGTTTGATGAACTTGTGACCTTGGTGGGGCACTTTGATGAACTTGTGGCCTTGGTCGGACTTGTGGGCGCCGACCCCATCGCGGATGCCGGTCCTGGGGCGCCAGAGGTGCTGTTGTTCCAACAGAAACTGGGACCAGCCCAGGGGCCGTACCTCCCATTTGGATGAAGCTGTGGCGACTACTCCCGAGGATGTGGAGACGGAGGACGACTGCCTGCAGCTGCATTGTGTGACAGCTCTCCGTGTGGCCCCCATTAAGGTGATGGTATGGATCAATGGTCACCCGCTTGAGATGGAGTTGGACACTGGTGCAGCGGTCTCCATGGTTTGCCCAGAGGACAATCGACCACATCAAGCAGGGTATTCAGACACTTACATTAACCGATACACAGACCAGGTTGGCCACCTACACGGGGGGAACCGTTGGACATTGCTGGAACTACGATGACCCCTGTTGTTTATGGACGCCAGGATGGGCGTTTCCCGCTTATCGTGGTGCGCGGCCATGGGCCCAGCCTGTTGGGTCGGGACTGGTTGCGTCATTTGCGGTTGCAATGGCAGCACATCCTCCAAACAGTTTCTGGAGGGTTGACTGAGGTACTAGGAGGGTACCCAGATGTATTCCAGCCCGGTTTGGGGAAGATAAAAGGGGCCGTAGCTGGAGCCACGACGCGCTATTTCCGGGCGCGCCCAATGCCTTACGCCTTGCTCGAGAAGGTAGAAGCGGAGCTCACTCGTTTGGAGTCCTTGGGTGTTATCAGGCCTGTCTGTTTCGCCGACTGGGCAGCGGCAGTTGTACCGGTAATGAAGCCAGATGCCACGGTTCGCTTGTGCGGCGACTATAAACTTAGAGTGAATACGGCTTCCCGACTCGACCGATATCCAATGCCCCACATAGAAGATCTCTACGCGAAGCTCGCAGGTAGACTCTCGTTCACAAAATTAGATGTGAGTCACTCCTAACTACAGTTGGAGCTGGACCCTGCCTCCCAGCCATATGTAACTATCAATACACACCGGGGCCTGTATGAATATACACGGTTGCCCTTTGGAGTATCTTCTGCCTGCGCTATCTTTCAACGAGTCATGGAGGGCATCTTGAGAGGTTTACCACGTGTCGCTGTTTACATAGACAACGTTTTGATTACGGGGATGTCAGAGCAGGAACATTTGGAAAATTTGGAGGCTGTCCTTAGATGCTTCTCAGAGGCTGGAGTCCGTTTACGTAATAATAATAATAATTTGAGAGTTAATGGGTTGATCTCTAGGTTTGTGCGGGTGGGGAAGGCTGGTACGATGGGCCTTTCGGGAGCGGGGGCAAAAGGTGGTGTTGGTGTTGCCCAATTTGATAAATTATTATTGGGCTGCAAACATTGCGATCGTGAGGAAATAAGCCATTGAAGAGAGGTGGGTTTGGGGACGGGTGGAGGCAGCATCATGTAAGGGAATGAGCTTGAGGGCTTTGTTGTTTTTTTCCCCTATAAGTTTAGAGTACCCAATTCATTTTTTCCAACTGAGGGACAATTTAGTGTGGCCAATCCATCTACCCGGGGCAGCACGGTAGCATAATGCTTTGCACTATGGCTTCATAGCGCGAGGGTCCCAGGTTCGATTCCCGGCTTGGGTCATTGTCTGTGTGGAGTTTGCACATTCTCCCCATGTCTGCGTGGGTTTCCTCCGGGTGCTCTGGTTTCCTCCCACAAGTCCTGAAAGACGTGCTTGTTAGGTGAATTGGACATTCTGAATTCTCCCTCTGTGTACCCGAACAGGCGCCGGAGTGTGGCGACCTGGGGCTTTTCACAGTAACTTCATTGCAGTGTTAATGTAAGTCCACTTGTGACAATAAACATTATTATTATTACCCTGCACATCTTTGGGTTGTGGGGGCGAAACCCACGCAAACACGGGGAGAATGTGTAAACTCCAC